>NW_024581815.1:0-112043 GCF_017639235.1 Corvus kubaryi | reverse complement strand
TCAGCCGTGGTATCAACTTGGCTACCCTGTCAAGAAACCCTTTTTTTTGATGTTCCAACAAACCTCATCCAATCCCCCACAATGATCCTGGAAAATGTAAAAAAAGATCCAACAAGCTAAAATAAATAAAAAATACCACCACAAACCTGCACATATTTAACTGATGTACCTTGGAAACTTCAAACCAACTTTTAAAGTTGTGACAAAGTTCTTAGCTGTAGATGCCAGAAAACCATTCAGGTGGTTAATTCCCACCTTCATTAGAACAGCCTTGCTTCAAGTTCCTGCAGGGAAAGAGAACTGTCTCATCTTTTTCCTAGAAAAATTATTGTTATTCCCTAGGTGTTACGAAATCAATAGCAGAACTTTGCGGCTGAGCTACAAAGGTTTTGTACTTCTTTCCAATGACACAGGGAAATATTTGCAGCCAAAATTCCAAATAGGTCTCAAAAATCAATGGTTTCCTCTGCATTTAATACTTCCAGAAATTTGCAGACATGATTTTCCTTTAAAAAGAAGTTTGAAATTGCCCCAGTCCTATTTATATTCAATCTCCCTATGCTGATTGTGCTTAGTAAAACTGTTCTGTGTCTTCTTATTTAAATGTGATTTAAAGTTCAGGTGCTACACCACTAAGAACACTATTCAAGCACCCAGCATTCACAGAAAGGCACCAGCAGTCTTGCATTCCACAGAGTGCACTGTTTAAGGGCTTGCAAAGCAGGCACCAGACGCTATTATTTAATGGACAAAGCACAACACAGTCTGTTTCCCTGCAGTTTTTGACCATCACTCCTGAAATGGTCTACAAGAGTATCAATTACTGAGTTAATTTCACACAGACCAAACCCCCAAAACACATTTACTTCAGTTTGGAATGAACTTAGTCACCTAGGGACAGGACACTTGCTACTTAGCTTGCAACCAGCCTGTTTCCTTTAGCTTCAGCTCTGCAGGCAGTTGCTGGCATGAGAGTGGACACAGAGAATTCTTTCAGAGTGGAAGCCTTCGAAGCTTTGCTGTTCCAAGAAGAAGAATTTAGAGGGCAATACGCACTTTGTGTATTTATTTAACTTTAAACTTGGTAAACAATAACATTAGGGAAACAAGTACTGTGTGACTGCCCTGTTCTCACTCTTCCCCTCATGTCTCTTTCATGCCCTTACACATTCCAGACAGGATACTGGGCTAGATAGACCCCACTTCTGAATCAATACAACCGTTTTTTTTATTCTTATAAAAGAATAAAAAATAAAATTATATAAAAGAAAAAAAAATTAAAGAAGCTAAAATCAAACCAAATTACTTAATTTTGTAATTTCCCATTATAAATTAATTAAGAAAAAGGATGATGGTTCACAAAAAGAAGGAATTAGCCCAGGGCTGGATTTTTGCTAATACTGTTAGTTTTTCTGGTTTGCTTCAAACCTATTTTTATTTGAGAAAGCAGCTCATTTCCCAAACCGAACATAGCTACAGAGGAGCACATTTAGAAGAGAATAGCATAAGAATATTTCAATTGCAAAAGACCTACAATGACCATTGAGTCCAAATGACCAGTCCAGGGCTGACTGAAGGTTACAGAAGGTTATTAAGGTCATTGTCCAAATGCCTCTTGAACACTGACAGGTCTGGGGCCTTGACCACCTCTCTAGGAGCCTGTTCCAATGTTTGGCCACCCTCTTGGTAAAGAAATGCTTCTTCATGCCCAGTCTGGACCTCCCCTGACAAAGCTTTGAACAGTTTTAGGTGCTCTGTCTCTGGATCCCAGGGAGAAGAGCTCAGTGCTTCCTTCTCTCCTTCACATCCTGAGGAAGCTGCAGAGCAATGAGCTCGCCGCTCAGCTGGGGTGACCTGTTCACCCATGCTTCTTCCTATCCCAGACTGTTCCCCCGCCCTATTCCCTGCCTTAGCCTTGGCCACTCCCTCAGCTCTTCCTATTGGTTCCTGTACTCCAACCCCGCCCAGGGACCACCCCTGGGACCCTGACAAAACCACCCCACGCTCAGACCACGAGGTCTCGCTACCTCCGGAGATCGCTGGGATAAGGTGTAAGATTAAAATCCTCTTCACCCACGCGGGGAGACCCTTCTCTACCTCTTTTGTCACCACTGCGTTGTAACACTGCTGGCTGCTGGAGCCAGATCGCGGGGCCATCCAAAATGGACTCCGGGATGCGACTGATCGCATGGCCCTAGGAAACCCTCGCTGAGCTCTCAGGGAGCAGCAGCCTGCTAAGCTAAATCTAGCTTTACAACACTCAGCCTTCTTCAATTTTAAATTTTGCCGCTTCTACACAGCAGAGCAGTTTAGATAGCAGTGTACTATGATATTCCTTCAGTCCCAGTGGCAGTATTTGGATCTGATCCAAACCAAGCATCTAAAACACAATCAGAAATGGCCAATTAGAGAAATCAATAGTGAAGAGGTAGAATCATCTCTGCCCTAAGGCAATGGAGCAGTCTGGTGCCTAAATGACACCACAGCCTATCAGTACCCATAAAAGTGTGTTCTTCAATCATGCCTTATTGACAGCATTGCACAGAAAGTACGGTAATGGTTGTCATGCTTTAAAGAAAACAGTACAATACCCTAGAAGATAAAGTGAGATCTAGTTTCTTCATTCCCTCCTCCCTCTTACTCCAGTAGTTCAGCTATTAAAGCACTCATGCACAATGTGATAGCACTAGATATACTATTTTGTGAGAAATCAAAGCAGTGACTAAGTTGAATGTAACCACTGGGCTCTTCCCTGTCTTTCCTATTGAAACCTCTATCATGTATAGAAAACAATACATTATTTTAGTTAAGAAACTCCATTATAAAAGACACTACCACAGCCAAATTTTCTTCATACCAACTTTTGAAAGATGCCTTCAGGGTAAGTGTGCAGACAGTAACACTGAGGAAAGCTATTTTCCCAGTGGAGCAGAAAAAGGTACTGAAGACCTAAGACTGACAGTGTATTTCTTGTAAGGTGCCTTAAACAACCTGTGCTTTGACGCTGGGTAAGAAACATTCAGTGAATATGAGATTGATTCTTTTCTGAGGCACATAGTTCTGTGAGTTCTGTGAGTACTGCAGTTTGGGTGTTAACTCAAACCCTGGATGTGTGGAGACAGTCACCTAAAATATAAGAATTACCACACATTTTTTCAGTATCTTCTTCGTTCTGGTCTTTGGTACTATAACATTAATTTCTAAATAAATATGGTGTAATATAACTGAAATTCCTTTAAGGAAACATGCTTCTGTACATGAAGATATTGCCTTTTTTTTTCTGGGATAGCTAACTGCTAGAGCAGGTAACATACCCCAGCACTAGCAACCTGAAGCTCCTCATCCTCTCAATATCAATAAACTGCACAAGGATATTCCTTCTGCAGAAGAGTTAATCCTTAACATGAAGATCAAGCCAAGAGCCTCATGCTGACCATTGTTTTAGATAAATTATTTAAAGTATGATCACACTTTATATGACTATTTCAGCTTCAATATTTGTTCTGTGTTGTCCTTGGTAAATGATAGAAAGGGGTTTTCTCTGTTTTGAGAGAATGATTCATTCTAAATTCAGCACTTCCTTAGGGAAATAATTCAGACAGAAGCCAGACGGCCTTCACCTTGAAGAAAGTGTATTCCATGCAGGAAATTCCCAATACACACACACAAAGCCTGTCACTGTGTGAAATCACACATCACAGCCCTTCCCAGTTCTTCTCCCTTACAGCCTCCTCACATTAGCTTCACCCAGCTGCTTCCAAGAAACCTCCCTTCACAGGACTCTTCCTTCACCTTTGCCTCTTTCCATGTAAACAATTCTTTCCTTTTCTCTCTATTCCTTCTCCCCCCTACAGAAGAAAATACAGAGCCAGGATGTTTCTTCTTTTTATTTAGCTACTTCCTTTCCTGCGGCTTATGCCTGTTGGAGCCAGAAGTAAACTCCTACTGTGCCTCCACAGTGGTGGGAAGGCCCCTGTAACTAACAAATAGTCTCAATGTCAATATATTGTCTGAATTTGGCACTGAAGAGACGGCGTGGTAGTCATATATACCTTATAGGTTGTTATTTCTGTATTCTCCACCAGATGTGTCAACATGAAACACTCCCATGAAACAGGAGCAGACTCTGCAGGAAGCAGGAAAGATTTTGTTGATTATTTTTATGGGAGAACTTGGAAACATTTGGTCCAGTCCCCACTGAAAGCTGGGCTAACTTCAAAGTACTGTCTTGCACATACTGTAGCAAGGCACGTTGGAGACTCCGTCAGTATTCTGCTGTTCAGAATTTGTTCAGTTAATTCTGTTTTTTTTAACAGAGAAAATAAAAACTGGTAAAAGGTGAAATTAGAAGAGTTTGGTGAATTTAGATGAAGGAATTGAAGTCTGAGAAGGGAGCACAACTGGCTTTTATAATTTAGCAAGGCTGAAGGACAGGAGAAAAAGAAAGAGTCAGAGGAAGCACATGTGGGACAAGGACAACCCAGTTCAGGCTGGTCACTGGTCACAAATTTTTGCTGGAACTTTAAAAAAGGTATTAGAACATCACAAAGGCAGCCAATCCCATGTAATTTGAGTTGAGGTGTCAAAACTATACTCGCTCTGCTCTTAGAAGGTTGTTTGGTAAGTTTATTAGAAAGAGCTGATGTTAGTTCCAGCTTCAAGGAACTGGAGGACAGCCCAGGATGATGCCTCCAGTTCTGTATGTGAAATAACCTTAATCTGTGATGCTGGCAACTTGGTGATTGTTACAGAGCAGTATCCACACAACTGCATAAAGGAGCAACTGATACCACCAGAAACACCAGGCAACAGAGAAACACAAGTTTACTAGAAGGAGGCAGTACCAAGAATCACATACATAAGAACTAATGAGTGTTAAATTTACTTCAGTGGATGAACATAAAGGCAACAGAAAACTACTTTCTAACCTAAAATGCTAGATGAATGTAAAGGTAATTGGGTCTACTAGGTGGGTGATAAGCAGC
Source organism: Corvus kubaryi (assembly GCF_017639235.1). Lineage (NCBI taxonomy): Eukaryota > Metazoa > Chordata > Aves > Passeriformes > Corvidae > Corvus > Corvus kubaryi. Next base: position 107,058 of record NW_024581815.1, on the reverse strand, counting down.
TGGATCAACCCATGAAAAATTGCTATTGATTTATGATTTTAACTATGGGAGTGAAAGTTCTTATTTGTTAACTGTCTGTTTGTATACAGAGTTGACAAATTATCCAAGTAACTGAAACGGCACATGGTAATAACAGCTATTTAGCTATATGGATAACCTTTAATCACACATTTATTATGGAAAATGACTAAAATTGTATTAATGCAAGCTGACAAAAAGTAAATGTAACCTTTAGACAGATTTGGAACTTTTCTGTAAGCAGAGAGCCTTTTTATTCTGGCTTTTTCCACCACTAAGGTGCAGAGGGGAAAACCAGAATCAGTTCCCTATTAAAATAATATTTCTTCCATTATTCATTGCCTACCAGAAGAAATACAACATAGGAGATACTACACACGTCAAACTAGGTTCATAGGTCAGCCATTTAGTGAAGACAGATGTAAGAAATACATTGTATTTTTAAAAATTATACAAAGGCATTAAAGAGAATATTCCTAAAGAGTAAAAGGGTATCCTTATAGAATTTTGATGAAAATATCTTACAGATATCATACTAGTAATACTGAAAGCAATAATATTTTCAATCATCTTTATTCTTTGAAGAATATTACAATATAAAATGTTGTGAAAGGTCCTTGACAACTAAACCAATCCTTTGAAATTTTGTTTTGTAAACAAAAGGATGAAATCACCTTTTTACTTATACATTCTCTACATACAGAACATGAAGTCTCACAAGACAGTTAAATATTGAATCTTTTCATCTTGTATATAATCTACACATTTCAATACTGAGTTAGAACCTTGCAACAGAACTTTGTGTCCTGGTCCAGCCCCAAAGGTCTGTCAACCAGGTAAACCATGAAGGGCTCTACTAGTAGGCAGAGTTAGATTAAAACTCTGATCAGATCCAAAAACAAGTGCTCAGTCAACTTTGGAAGTCCTATATGCAGCTTCTTTGGTTTTTTTGGCTTTTCTATAACCCTTCTATTGCTCACTGTCTGAATACTAAAGCAAGTGCCAAATTCCCTGTCTGAACCTATTACCATGCAGTTGATATTGCTACAGCTGAATTGCAGACTTTTTCCTAAAAGCCTGCGGCCTGTTTTGGGCCATCTTACCAATACTCATGAAAAACAAAAGCATACCCCTGAATTCCCCTATTATTGTTCTGTTGAGCTGCCAAAAAGATCATCTTTCTCTCCACAGTCAGGAGACCAAAGCAGAGAGTAAACTGGACAACTAGTGAAAACTGCTTGTTACTTAATTATTGCAAAATTTTCCAATGCAAATGTGGCCCATATATACCAGGGAAGTAACTTCACAAATATTACAGGTTCTCACATTGCATTGAAAAAAAATGCAGGAGGCATAGCTATATACTTTTATCACTTGTAAAAATTTAAGAGACCAGTTAGTCTGTCACTTATGGTAGCACTGAGTTCATACCTAAGAACCTTTTAATAGAAGAATTAAACTGCTGGGATGGCTTGTTTGATACCTGCTTTGACTGCAGTCCTCAAAGCACTTCAAATTAGCAAAGTTGTAACACTTTAAAGTGTTAAGATAGGGCAGTGATCCTCATCCTGTGTAAGGAACTGTCTAATACTTTCTGGAAAGTCTGCACAATTATGCAGAAAAATGTTAAACTGTATTTGGTTAAATAAAAGCACGAATTTTCTCTGCTGACTCTGCTGAAACAGCAGACAAGGGAAATGAAACCCAGATCTCAAGTAACTAGCTGAGCAGATACATTGGCAGATACAATTCTTTGAAAGTCCTTTGTTTTGGTGAAAAGGTTACTGAACCATAGGAAAATTGAGTTCTTGGCTACCTATGCAAATCCCTCTCTAGGATGCCTCAACATCACTTGTTCAAAACAACTAATTAAAATTCTTTCTTTCCCATGCCTGGTAGATCCAGAATCCAGTTAGTTTTCACTAAAGCTCATGCCTCTAAGTAGTATTTTCCTCTTTATGTTCATCTAAATCACCATGTTCCATGTTCAGAAATATTACATATACATAAAAGTTACCAGCTTTGCATTTATTTTAGCTTTCTTTTCTCTAATTACACTAAATGAAATTTTGAGGGGTTCTCAACTGAGTTATGCCATCATTCACTAACTCTGTAACTTCTTTCTCTTTGAATATCTTAATCTAGTCTTAAAAGCTGATTGTAAAATTGAGTTTTTACATTACTTGTTCAGTGCATCTTGGAAATAGTCCAATCAAAAAGCTAAATCTGTTCTCACTGGCAAAACAGAGCTAATATGAAAAGCGAGGAAACCGATTTATCTTTTTTTTCTCCCTGAATATGAATCACATAAAATCTGTTCTAGACTTCACAAAACTAATTTTTCACAGTACAAAAATGCTAAAGCTCACAGTTCAAAACTGTAAGTTTGCTTAAGAAAGCAATGAGTGTTGTGGCCATTCTGAGGAAGATCAGTATTTGCAAGTTAGCTTAAGGGCTGTCAGCGTCAAGAGCAGAGACAGATTTTTACTCCCCATCATGTGGTAAAACCTCTGCTCAAAGCCAGATCAATGAGTGCTGACCGGGAGGTATTCCTACTCTTCAATTGTCAAAAATTGTATCCAGATCCTAATGTTTTTTTCATTTTAAAGAAAACAATGAGTAAGCAAAAAGTTTATGAAGAAAACATGAAAAGACCCACTGATAAAATTCTAAGAATCTCAGTTTCAACAATTTCTCGTGTTGAGAAATACAGTTCAACACAACACTGCACATGATAACTGCATAGTTTTGACTTCAATACGAAACAGCTTTGCTGTTAGGATGGACTGGAACAGAAGTGATCTGTACAGATAAAAAAATTATATCTGGCCTGTTTTCAACAAGAGTGATGTTCTACTCAGGGGCAATGGTAAGGAGAATTTGAATAATATAGTATACTCTATCTCTCATGATGAACTATATCACGCCCAGTCCAAAAGTGAAATAAACAGAGGTAATCACACATTTTGTTACTCTGTCAAGCTGGGGGTGGCAATTGCTAAACAGACATTACAAAGTATCATACCTATTTAAGACAGGTGGAAAAAACCAAAACTAACATCTCAAGCCTAGGCTGGCTTCCAAAGCTAAAAATTCATTTATAATTCAAAAGGAAAAGAAGTATATGCACTTGATATTATTAAGGTTTCACACAGCACAATTTCTTTCATGGAGTAAAAAGAAAGGAAAAGTAGATCTGATACATCTGGAATTCCATTGGGCATTTAACCCATTATCAGATGACATTGCCAAGTTAATAGCTTCAAAAATGAAGTGGGAAACAGTACTAGATTTGAACACTGTGCATAAAAAGGGCCAGACAAGAGACAATCAGTGGTGTTAAACTGAAGCTGAGCAAGAGAGAAGCAACCCAGCATTCCCCAAAAGTCAGTCTTGGGGGAATACAGTTTTCCACAGAAGTATGCAAGACAAATTCAGGCACTTTGAAAATGAGGCAAGATCAGTACTTGAAACATATTAAAGCAGTTGTTTGGGATCAGATAAGACTGGACTTCTTGACCTCTGTCTAAAACTAAACACTACTAAAAATTGCATGTGAAATTTTGGTGATACACACTAATAATGGCCACAAGTTTTGTGTCCTATTTTTCTTAAGTCATTGTTTTCACCACTGAAAAACAGAAAAATTTGAAAACACATTCTTCTGCAGCACTGTGAGCCCCTAACACCTTTAAAGTTTCCATATTACACATAAAGGCTGCCTTCTCAAGATTGACATGCTCTATGAAGTCCTCTTTACAATAGCAGAAGCACTTTCAAGAATTAATACATAATTAAAATAATCTACACAAGTACCCAGGTTGCACTCCATCACCGAGTGACTCCCCTGTGTGCCAGGTCAGTTCCGGGCAGCTGCAGAGCACAGAGCTGGAGACACTGACAAGAGGTGACCTCGGCATTGACAGCCAGCACCCTCACCTGCCTTTCTCACAAGGAGAGCTGACCTGGTGCCGGGTGGAATCCCAAAATACCGAAGTGCATGAGTGAACATATCATCAGTAGTAGGAGAAAAGGACCAAGGATTCCCTGTATAGCTACATGAGGAAAAACTCTCCTCCAGCAGATGGTGTTTGTACACATGGTGGCCTGACTGCCCAGTTAACTCCTGTCCACTCCAACCCAAAACAATAGGGTCTTCTGACAGAACTTCAATGTTGCTGCTACCAGCACCTGTGCTCAAAGAGCTGTACTTCCAAAAACCTTTAACATGAGTTACCTGGGGGTTTTTTTAGATTTTTTTTTCTGTTTCCTTTTTTTCAGAACTATTATCTTTTCCTCCCATCTCCTGCCTATTATAAAAGCATTAATGGAACTGTGACAAGACCAAGCACACTGGAATCTCAAATACAATTATCCAATGAATAAATATATTTATTGCAAACAATTAATGGATCCTTTTATTTTTTCCTAAGCAGATTTCAGGTTCAGATTTTACTCAGATCAGTAGGAGTTGAAGAAAGTAGATTACTATGCAAGTGAGGTTGTCCATAAAACATGACATTAAAAATGTTGGTATATTAAGCAACTTGATTCCAAGTATATGAAGCAGCTATATTTTGCGCATGTCTGTAGTTAGATTAGACACATAAATTTAACTCCTGTAAACCCAGAGCTAATGCTGCTTAGAAAAAACAGGTGGTTTGTTCTGGCTTGTACAGGGTGCTTGGCCTTACTGTTGGTGTCTTCCTAACCAGGACATCATAAGTAAGAAGGCCTGGCTGCATTTAAAATCCAGACTCAAACTGCATTGCAGACAGGAAAAAGAGAAGGTGAATGCAATCCCTATTTTGCTTCGAAACTGTGCAGCTATAACCTGGAATCATTGGGACAGCAGGAACAGCAGACCATGATACCATCTTCTCAGAGCTGAGTTACATTTTCAGAAATATATCTGAAAGGAAAGGATTCTTTGAATAACTTCTTCAGCAGAGGGCAACGAGACATATCATCATCATTAGCATCACCTGAGAACCAACTGAAACTCGTGACCAGAAGCCTGCCTTCATGGCAGTTCACTCTTTAGAGCTCTGACACAAGGTGTGCATGTGACAGATCGGGCAGCCTTTCTCACCGCTGCAGAAGAACGACCTGCTAAGCACAAGTGCGGCATCACTTGAAGTGAAGAGCTATCTGACGTGTTGTAGTGCTAGGTTTGGTTTAGCAAGCTGCAGCTTTCCCTGGGAGCTCAGCGGAGCTGCTTAGGGCAGGGCAGCCATCTCGCCCTCCCACAGCCCTTTTCGGACGGCTCCGCAGTTTTGCTCCGGCAGCTCTCAGCTCTACAACACAGTGACGGCGAAGGAGGAGAGAAGGGTCTCCCCACGAGGGTTTTAGAGGATCTTTAATCTTACATCTTGTCCCAGCGATCCCCAGAGGCAGAGAGACCTCGTGATCCGGGTGCAGGGGGGCTCAGGGGCAGTACATGGGCAGAGTTGGGGTACAGGAACCAATAGGGAGAACCCGAGGCAGTGGCCAGGGCAGGGGAACGTGGCAGGGGAACAATGTGAAAGGCATTTAATAAATGAATCGGTGGGAAATATAACACCACAAAGATGGGCACCTTTCCCTTTCTCCTTCTAGCCCTTTGTAAGTTTGTATCTGGGCAAAGAATAAATTATTACTTCTGGAAAAAAAATACTAAAATAATTAATTCCTTGTCAGTCTATAACTAGCTCAGGACATTTGACATAATTACTGTGTGTGGCAAATTCAGCTTTATGGGGGTAGCTGACCACACAGTTATTCTGTAGTTTTCACTTTCTGCCACAGGGCTCAAGCTTATCTGTTAACCCAAATAAATTTGTGACATCTGTCCTAATATTTTATGAAAGCCTTGACCACCTAATGAGTCCATAAAAAGCTGGGCCCTATGACAATGTGGATTACGCCTGCCCTGAATTCAGCCTTCTTTCTCCATATCCCAAACTGCCCCAATCCTATTTTACATCTTTCATGCCCCCAGCAGGAATCTCAAAATGTCAGATTCCATCTTGCTCCACGGCAGCGTATGTTCCCTGTGTCTTAACTGACTGTATCAGAGCCATCAGAGCCAAGAGTGACCACAGCTCAGACACTCCACTATTGCCACTGTACTTTTCTGAGCCTACCACACTGACTTTAAGTGCATTTGCCTTTCCTTCCGTTTCAGTTTGTCACTGCTCAGTGAGAAACTGAATGTGGATAAAATGCTCTGCATTGGAGTGCCAAATAATACTGCCTTCTTTAGGAGTACAAACTGCTCTCAACTTCTCAGGCAAACAGACTAGCCAGGGTCAGCACACCTTGTTGGTCCCACTCATGACACGTGGTACCACAAGGTGATCCACTTGACAGCCACACTCTGGCTACAGAAGTCACAGGATACTAGACCTGTCAGACAAATAGTTCCCCTACAAATTGGGCACGTCTATGTAGCAAGTTCTAGACATACTTACGGAAGCAAAAATATTCAGATAATTCTGTAAGACTAGAATATGGCCCAATCAGTAGAGAAGAGGTTTATTTCTGGTTTATTTATTTATTTAATTAATGAAGCTACCCTCACTCTTCACATCACAGTATGAATCACATTTTAAATTAATTTAACCTTATAAATATTCCAGTCATAAACGTTTTTTTCTATCCTTCTCTGACTTCCATGTTTAAATTCTATTCCAGCATTTTATCAATTTTCAGCTTTAAGATTGTGAGTAATACTTTGATTTTTATACAAATGGATTACTGGATCCACAGCTGTCAGTAAAATTATGGCCAAGAACTTTGTAGCCTGAACAAAACTACAGAAACATTTAAATAGAGCCTACTTAAATGAATAGCCAGTAAACTAATATTCCTGGTAAAAATAACATATTTCCAGGAAGACCGTTATGAAATATGTTTTTATTGTCCATTAAGTATGGACTTTGAAATTGTGAACTACTATGTATAGACATATGTAGAATACAGATTAGGCACAGCAGCAGTAATTTTAGGACGGTATTATGTCCTAAAAATTCAATAAAGCAATACATAAAAAGACATCTAAACAGAATGAGCTACGTACTTCAGGACTGAATGCAGGTAACAGTAAATTTAAGAGACATTACATGTGTGAGGTAGAAGAGCTATACAGTGAAAACCAGAAACATGTGCTAGAAGTTATTTCTCTCTCAGTGAGCCAGACCCAAAATTAATACATTTGGTGCTCAAAATGAAGTTACAATGAGGCCTTGCATCTGAAAATCCTGCATTTATATAGCATTCATAACTAGACTCACCAAAGTTTCCAAGTCCAATATCGTTCACATCTGAACTGTTGTTTTGTACCCCCTTGTGAGGCTACAGGAAATTAAGAAGTGGTCTTAGCACATCTATCCCCTAACATCTATTGACTCTCTTCATCAATTCAAGGGAAAGGCAGCTGGGCAAAAATACCACATGAATTACATCAGTATGGAGATGAGCATTTTGAGCATCGTAACTTAACTGTGCAGATGATGGGACAGAGTGCAGCCTCAGCAAGTTAACAGATGATGCAAAATTGTGAGACGCTTTTGAGAGACCAGGGGCTTGTGCTGCTATTCAGAGAGATCTCAACACACTTCAGAAATGGGCTGACAGAAACCTCATGACGTTCAACAAGGGGCAAAGGAGTAACAACCCCATGCACCAGTGCAGGCTGGGGTCTAACCAGCTAGAAAGAACCTTTGCAGAGAAGTCCTTTTGGGTAATAAGCAGCACATAAACCAACTGTGTGACCTTGCAGTGAAAGGTGGCTTACAGCACCTACAGCTGCCTGAAGAAAATCAAGGCCAGTGAGCTGAGGGAGGTGATCCTTCCCCTCTACTCAGCACAGGTGAGGCCACACATGGTGCACAGTGGCCTGTTCTGGGCTCCCCAGGACATAACATACAGAGACATGCTGGAGTGAGTCCAGTGAGGGGCCACAAAGATGACAACCGCACTTGAGTCACTGCCATGCAAAGAAAGGCTGAGAAAGCTGAGAAGGCTTCAAGCAGGAGAGGCTTAGAGGGATCTTACCAACCTGTATAAGCACCTGATGGAAGGGAACAAAGAAGAGCCAGGCCTCTCAGTGGTAGTGAGTGAGAGGACAAGTGGCAATGAGCCCAAATTAAGACTGAAGAAAATCCACTTAAACATGAGGAAAATTGTTTTACAGTTAGTAACTAGAACAGGTTGGTCAGAGAGGTTGTGGAGCCAGCCCCACTGGATGCAATCTTGAGCAACCTGCTCTAGTTGACCCTGCTTTGAGCTGGCACCAGACACTTCCACAGGTGCCTAATTCTAAACCAGAATTTAAACCCAGGCATGCTGAAAAGTGCAAAATAGACAAATAATTCAACAAAAATGCTAACAGATCATTGTCTTCAACCTATACATGCAACTTTGTGGCCATGTGCTACACAGAGGAAGTATGAATTTCCTCTGTTGAGAAAGTAAAGTGTGAACTCAAAGTGCAGCCCTCAACCCTTAACCACAGTGGTTCCCCTGGCTGAAGCTCAAGTGCTGTCTGTCTCACCCAACACATGTACCTGGCGTACATCACAAGGAGTTAATTCAAAAAAATGCACTTGCTTTTGGAATATAAGGATGGCACCAGCAGGTACAGCACTCTCTGACTGCTTAACAACATATGGCTTCATTTCGATCTAGTCTTGAGGATGCATACATGGGAAAAAATGTCATGTAAGTTATCCTTGTAAGCCTCCTCTCTTGCTGTTTGCTATCACAATCAGAGACCTAATTAAGAAGACTCTCTATCATTATTTTTCAAATTAAAAGTATTTTGAAGACAACGTAGATACATTTTTCAGAAGACAGAAAGTGATGTTCATATTTGCAAAAGGAAGTACAACCACAAACATAAAGAATCTGAGCAGAATCCCACTGTCCTGGAACACAGGTTCTTTTAAGTTTCAGAGCTCAAATGGATGATTGTCCCATAATCTAATGGTCAGCTGGAAGAAACTGAGATTTGATTTAAAACTGAGAAGACATCCTGAAAATAAGAAATGTTTGCAGCTCCCAAAACCCCTTGCCAGCACATATCAACTTAGCTGGATCATAAGCAAGCATCGGAAATACCACTTCTATTTTCAGAACATCATGCATCCAGGATGAAAGCTGGGTTCCTCCCACATCTAAATTGCTCAGTAAATCTTATATTTCAAGAACAGTCTCATGATAAATGTCAATTTTGTGCTAACTGCATTCTGCAAATATTTAAATTGAAATGTGTACAAAAAACCAGATACGGTTTTTTGATCTGAGGATGTACCTTGGCCAAGCAAGAAAAACATTTAAGCCATGAGCTACATGGCTACTATTCAATCCAGACTGAGTTGGGAAAAGATGTTTTTGTATACCCTTAAGATGAGTCAAAAATGAAACTTTTCATATAAGTGGAATGATTAAATATGAAGATATGTGATACTACAAAATAATTTCAGTTAGAACTTGGGGAAAAAATTAATAGACAGATGGTCTCTACTTACTCTGAAAAGTTAAAAAAATATTATGATCATTCTAATCCCTGCACAGCAAACTATTTTTAAATTCCAGATTTTTGTGATGTATTAAAAAATAATCTGTTCAAATCAGATAGACATGGAAAGTGAAAGCCTTGTCCAATTTTTCTGCCAATGTTGATTTCAATTAAAATTATCTTTACCTGACATTTGAACTATTAGAAATCTTTTCTTTCATGAAAAGTGTGACATCAGTACTCATTTCTAATTAGAACAGGGGTTGCTACTAAATAGTATCTTTTATATATGAGTTATATCAGCATAGAAAATAGAAAAGATTACAACTCTGAGGCAAACAAGCTTATCATTCAAAAGAATCAAAACCATTATTGGGTTCTAAATCTCAGAACTGAATAAATATCTATCATGACTACACCTCTAAAACTGCCTGATTTTTTATAGCTATGTTCTTCTACTGCACTCAGCAGGGCACAGGCAGATGACAGGATAAGGATCTCGTTTTATTGTCTAAATTGGAATCCAAATTGGAAAGGCTGCGTCCCCAGCTAGCTGGTCTGTGGATTAAAATTGAGTGGGTAGTTTCAGTTCAATTTTTCCACAGACAAAACCAATAATAATTAAAGAAAGACAGCTTGGTTATCAGTATTAGTGCAGTACAAGGCAGGCCTGGAGATGATCTCTGTCTCTGTAACATGATTTCCTACTGTATATTCTTGAAAATAAGCAAGCCTAAAAATTAGTGCCTAAAAATTAGTACCTGAATATTCAGAGCATTTTAGTCTTTCCTGTACTTAATATCCTCTTTATGAAGTCAATATATTCCTCTTGTTTCTAGAAATTTGTAATACATTAAGAGAAATCAGAGGCCCTTAGAGCAAGTACTGTCTATGCAAAATTCTGAGTTTGTAGCTGTATCAAATAACGAAGGGCAAAATCTGAGTGGTACACAGTAAGTACTGCTGCTAGAAAGGCATCTCTAGGAAGTCTGGATAAAGCTACTGAAGATGCAAATACCGACTTTCTCTCACTTACAAAATATTGTCAAATCATTATGACAGTGCATGCACAGCTGTACATAAATGTTTAGTAATGATGATGGTACCCTTGCAAGAAATGAAAGAATAAGGATAGAATAAGTGGCTCCAGAGTTAACTTGACAGAAAAAAAAGCTTGTTCTGCAGAGATCTATAGATAGTAAATAATATAACTGGTTATTGAAAGCTATTTTATTTTTAAAATATTTGAAGGCATTTTATAGTATAATCATTATGAAGAGGCCAAAGAGAATTTTGGCTAAAAAAATTCAAACTGCATAATCAAGTGGAGAATAATATACACAGATTGAAGGAATGTTTCTAAATGGAAACATTATGGGAATATATTTTGAATAACATTACTTACTACCCAATGTTTCTTAAGCTCCAGCTGCAAAAATCTGTAACGTTTTTATTTAATAGCTGAAGCTATTGCATTTTACTTGCTGTACAGAACTCATGTCTCTCCTTGGGTGTCATTTCCTGGATTAAAAGATTAAGCTAAAAAATTTGTATTGGAAATAAATGTTTCAACCGGCAACTGTGGACAGTGTATGAATCTTGTGTTTCCTTATCAGCTAGAGAGAACAAACTCCTAGAAGACATCTGAAGTAGATCAAAATTCTGAAGGAAAGGAGCCAAACTCTGCCAGTGTTCAGAAGTGTTTCCTTAAAGCTATGGAACAGTGAGATATATTATCACTGTATGTCATATTCACAAAAGTCACAAAATTGGCACTTAAAAGAAACTACATGCTGTTCCACAAAGGCAAAAGGCCACTCACTGGACAGTTAACAGTAAGCACATACTGAAGGAAGGGAGCTGTTTTTTCCTGCTTCTATCTCTGAATATTATATACTTCTAAATTACTTATTGTGAGTACCGTATAACTTAATCAGGCTAATCACCATCGAGTGTTGCCAAGTGCTGTGATGCCGGATTGTTCTTCCTTATGAGCCCATTTGCCAGGAAAAATGAAAGTGATTACATGTAGAGTTCTCAGCAATGTGAACTTTGAGCAAGCATAAATACTTTAATTTTCATATTGTATTTTTGCTAGAGCTATAACACTGACACAGGCATGAACCACATGCTCGTAGTTCCTTAAGTGTTTTGGGCAATTTCACATAAACCTAAGAATGGCACCGCATCCTGTAAAACGGACAAAACTGCGATGCTGTTTTTTTGATGATGGACAAAAGAACTTAATTGAAAAAGGAGAACATAAAGGTCTTAGCTTTATTATAAATGACTGTAACAACTGTTAATGTTGAATACAGCATCACTCACCAGACTTGGCAAATCTTTGTATTTCCTGTTTGAAGGGATCATCCACCCTATCAACAGGCTCCCAGAGCAGTCCCTGTACCCCTTCATCTCTACATCTTATGCTTTGTGGTAATCCAAGCCATATGGCTCCTACCTACACTTCCTCAGTTGAACCCCTGAACGGTGGGGCAGTCAAGTGAGGAGAGCCTGCTTAGGTCTGTAAGCCCTTCACAACTGATTCTCAGAAGTAACTCATCCACCAGTGAATACTACTACAGGTGCTAGGAATTGCCGAACTCGCTGCTGTCTCTCTGTCAAGCCTGGTGTAGAAAGTATGGTCTCCTGATACTGTCTGATTGTTAAAAAAACCCCAAAAAAATACAAAAGGCAAAAGGCAAGCTGTCCCCCTTTCCCCTCAGAACTGGATACTGTCACAAACATTTTGAACATCCTGCACACCTGCAAGCATATTAAAAGCTACAGAAACAGATTTGTCTCAACTGAAAAGTAATCTTGACGCTGCTCTGATTCAAACGTGAGAATCTAATATATTATACAGTCCAAACTACTTAAAAATTTGAATAACAAAAAGAGAAGATTGTGGGTTTTTAATGGAAACAAAAATTTAATACAGAAACCCCTACATTCAGTTAATAGGTTAATTTATTCCAGGATCTTATAAAAAGAATGGTGAATTATTTACAACAGATAGCAAATGCAACACCTTACAAGGCATGTGAAGGGCAGTTACAACAATTCCAACACTGGTTCATCTGCCCATGATCTCGATCTCAAATGCTGATTCCAAAACCCTTCTGTCTCAATGAATTTAAAAAAGGTCAAGGTTAATCTCTTACACAATTTACACTTAAAAAACTATTAGATTCACAATGAAATTTAAATCATACAGTCTAGTTAGTAACTTATATTTAAGCCTGTATTCTGGTAAGACAATTAATTGTAAACATACTGACTGGCTGAACTATGCATGAATATTCAAGTACTACTAGTAGGCTTGCTTATTTCAAAAATACATTGAATGCTAGACTATGTAGCTACTTTGTTCACATCACTTGTAGTCTAGTTATCAGACTATAACTTGGCTCAAACTGCAAATTGCTTTAAAGAACTCTGGTCAAAAAAAAAGTACATTATTCTAAGCATAAATCTGTAGGTAAATCATGCCCGAGTAACAGCCATGGAAGCTGAAATTCTGTTGAGGGGCTCTATAGCAAGAGTCAGGAGAAACGACTTTATGAAAGTCTGTTTACAATTTTTGCTTTAGTCTACCTTATTCTTCCACTTGCTGAATCAATTGGTGGGTCTGTTAAGATATTTTCTCTTTGCAGTGACCTAAAGCAGGTCCAAATGTCAGTCAATAACAGTGTACCAAGAACTGTTATTATCAAACCAATTTGATTGCCTTCCTAGATCTAAAGTTTCACTTTTAAAATTAATGGTAAATACAGTTTACACAATGCCATTTTGAATAATATTTTCAGATAGAAAATAGGATTGGGCAGAATCAAAGCACATGTAGAGAAATGGCTGACATCTTCAGCAGCAAATGGGGACAGTACGTTGGACAACTAACATCATTTTCACTGATGAGCTGGAAGAAAGTATTACAATAACTTTATAAAGCTTGCTGATGACTGGAATTGGCAAAATTATTAGATGTGAAGGAAACAAGTGGAAAGATAAATTGTGATTACTTTCCGAGGTATAAATGTGTTTTATTACAATCAAAAGAAGACTAATTCATTAAACAATAAGGAATTCAGGTCTTTCCTGAAGAATGAAGAATGTATCTTAGAAAAACAGTTAAAGAGGATTTTAGGTGTCATGGTTAAATATCTATCTAGTTAAGCCATATGCTGTGGCAGAAGAGCAAATTTTAAAACCTTGGAGGTAAAAAGAGCATAAAAAATAGTGGAGAAAATTCCATTTCAGTAAAAGGGTTCCAGAAATATTCTTGATATTCAAATATTGCTTAGAGAGATCAAATTCAAAAGGGGTCATTGAAAGGACTGGAGGAAAAAAATGAAGAATAATACAAATTAAACTGATGAAAACGCCTCTGTATGACCTATATGATTAAAAGGCTTTGTTTGATCAGCTAATCAAGAAGATTGAGAGGTTTTCTGATTACAACATACGAAGCTTTCTCCCAGTCAAGGCACTAGGGTTTTCTTCTAGCACAGAAAGCAGAACAGGAGAGCATTACAATAGCAAGCTCTTCCTTTGAATAATCTGATATAAATATTCATGAAGGTACGTAACCACCAGAGCTGCAAACTACCGAGGGCACTTACAGACTCTCCATCCCATAATGCCTACAAACCAAGAGTTTAACATTTCTCTGGAAATTATGTGAGGTAAACACGTGTTACTCAAATACATATAAACTGAGTGAAATTAAATGGCTTAAGGTAAATGAGAAGTCAGATCTCAACACTCAAAGGGTCATTTCTGTCCATGATACTTTTAAAGACTGCACCCAATTTTTATCTCCGTAACAGGGAAAGTAATCTATCCATACACAGAATTTAGTTGAAAACCAGAAAACCAAGGGCAAAAGTTAGACACAGTTTTCACTATTGATATTTAGCAAGTGGATTCTTGAACTCCAGTGGCATCTATAATGTCCTGATGGCCGTGGCCTAGACTTCACACTCAACTTGTCTCCAACATCTCCTCTACTCCATCAGAATTCTGCTCTGCTTCAAAAACAACAGCATGGAACTCTGTCTTTAGGACCAACTGCATAAGAAAGGCAATTAGTGTGTACAGCATAGTTCCCAAGTGCTCTATGAATGCCAAAACAAGCTAGACTTAGTTTATATGAAAAGCCAGTTTCTGCTCTATAAAGTATCCAAATAATATGATGATGGGTGAAGGAGGCAAGAGGTAGAAGAAAAATAGGTGCCATGAAGTGGCCTTTCTTATGTCACTTAGGCTGTCTTCCAATTCTGACAGCCTTCCAGTTCTCATTCTCAACCTGCTCTGTAACCATCAGAGAATGCTCTCCATTTTATTCAGCAACCGTGACAGAGTATATAGCTAACTTTTGCAGCTGCCTCACAAACACAGCAGATATCTGATCTGACAACTAGGTGAGCTGAAAGTTGACTTTGGACCTTAGCAATCAGCTTGTCCTATTCCTCTGCAAAGAGTCTCACACAAACATTTTTAAAGGACAAAAGTGCAACAATGCATATGTTGAAATCATTTAGGTCTTGTATGTACTTGCATAAGAGGTTCAGACTATTTACATCAAGTTTTCTTAATTCTCAGCAAGATACAGAATGAATAAATGTTGTCAACTGCCACGGGCAATCGTGAATTGTTGGGAAATCAGGAAATAATGATCAAATGAGATGCTGAAATTCATAGTTGCAGATTAAGTGTTTATTCTTTATTTCTGATTTCACTTAAAGCATTATAATAATCACAAACACATACGTATGCTTTTCCATGTAGCTCATGAAATTGGCTGGATGATTACAAAGACATAAAGATGAAGTGCACTACAACGGATTATTCTAACACTTGATTGGTTTCAGATAGCTGCAGGGCTTTGACAGCTGATACTTGGCAGATGTGCTTCCATTTTAATACTGTTTATCTCCAAGTGATTTGGTCTTTTATTTGGAATGTGTGATTGTCTTCTGCAGGATCAGGCTAACCCTATGTAACCACTGGACTGTACACACTGAACTAGAGCTGTTAACTGTACAAATACTGTACACTTAGCTTGTAAAACTTTAGAAACAGGATTCATAAGGATAATTGATCTTATGACATCTGGCTCAAATGCTAAGGCTTAATATTTTACAAGCTTTGTTTTTCTTTGTTCATGCTAGAGATTTGTGTGCTGTCACATGAGCACTCTTTCCTTTGATGTTCCTTCTGTGAGAGCTACTACTAACTTTGTGGTTATACCTCTTCTCAATGTAGAAAAAGCTGGTGGGAGAAGGAAATTACAATTCCTTCTCATCAGCCTTCAGCTCTCTTAAACAACTAAAGTAATTTTTTAGTAAATTTATTCTTACAACCCACACAAAGCTAGGTATACTTGCAGGTAATGGGAACAGCTCTTGTTGTCCTGGATTGCAATAAAAGATGTGGTTGTCTAAGTTACAGTTCTCTGGTTTTTTCCCCTCAGGTTCACAGTGCCACTGGGATATTCTCAAAAGAGAAGTACTCGAGTATGACATTTGTGTGTGTTGCCACCAGCACAGTAGCAGTGATGTGTAAGAAAGACCATATCCACGGCTCCATGGGTGCTGATTAAAAAAAAACCACAAACCTTTTGAACAGAAAGCTTGTTACTTTAAAAAAACCCACCAAATTTGATAGATATAAAACTGTTCAAATCCTAGCAACTGTTTTAGAATTAGTATTTTTCACAGTAATGCTACTTCAGTTTCTGTAAAAGGCACCATCCTGAGTCAAGAAAGTTCCCTTTACTTGAAGGCACCCTGGATAGAGGCAAGAAACCTCCATCACCTCCCTGTGCCATTCTTATTGAACAACCTCCAACAATTTCAGTTACACAAACCGTATTCTCACCTTCCTGTACCAAAAGACCCACTGCTTTTTTTTAACACCAAGGAGCACAGAAATTACAAGACATCTTTCCATTTATGTTATTGCATTTGTTTACCTCAAAAAAAAAATCACTCTTAGCAAATGTGGTGTTGGTGATAAAGGGAAAAAATTAAAATAAAAGCTTTACATTTTAAAGGCTGATATCTCAGTCCTTGAAACCACCATACAGAAACAGTCCTGGAAACACAGATGGAATTCAGGTACCTCCCCAGCTGTCAGAATAATGTTCTTTGACCTCTTTCCACTCTAATGACTCTTCAGTTCTGTGCGTAGTAGAACAACCATCATAGGAAGTATAAAATACATCTCAGCCAAAAAAATTTATATTTCTTGTCATCAGAAAACTTTCCTAGTTGGTTGGGGAAATGAATTGAACTTGGTTTTCATACATTTTCTACCTAGAGCATTGAACACCTTTTCTGGTGGCCTTTTGGACATGAGTGGAAGATACCTGATACAGATTTTTATATACAGGAAAAGGTTGAGGCCAGCATGCCTTAGGTGGACAGAGCTGACCTCCTGAAGCTTGCGGTGATGGACTGAAAATGTGACTAGATGTGTACAGCTGTGTTCTAATATACTGTGGATTCAGGTGGTGCCACATTCAGTATGCTGGCTGTTG
The DNA here is from genome assembly GCF_017639235.1 of Corvus kubaryi. Taxonomy (NCBI): domain Eukaryota; kingdom Metazoa; phylum Chordata; class Aves; order Passeriformes; family Corvidae; genus Corvus; species Corvus kubaryi. The sequence continues at coordinate 89,995 of NW_024581815.1, read as the reverse complement.
CACATCACACTGACAAGCTCTTAACCTCATGTGGTTCAGCTCACAGCAACAGTAAATTAAAGACAAGTTATGTCCACAGTAGCCAGCATTTAAACTCTTTGGTGCACAGTGCACTTGAGAAAAACTCCAGGCATAACAAAGGACGCTCAGCAAATGTCTGAGAGAGCAGTAACTTCACTGCTCTAGGCATCTACCTGTCCAAACCACAAATGCCAGAGATGAGCTCACAGAGCCTTACACACATGAAATTGAAGGTAACAACATAAACATGAGCTACAATCAAATGTAACCATACTAAAAGCTATGTATCTTTCCAGGATTATCCAAAAGATAGGTTATGATTATTACTATGTTGACCTTAAAAATATTTGGCTACAGACCTCATGACAACAACTCATCCTTAGTTTGAATTAAACTATTTTTTTCTGGACACTGAGACTTACAGCAAATCTGTTTTAATATACTTCAAGCATTTCATGATAAATCTTGAAGCTGAAATTCCATTTCTACAGAGCTAAAATTCCAGTCATCCCCAAAGATTTTATCAAAGCTGTAGAATTTGATCCTGAGATAACATATGTCAGAAGAGATATGTGCACAAATTTTCAAGAGTGGAAAAGAAGACAGGTATGTCCATGATGGCTAGGCAGGACCAAATAAACAGATCATCCCTTAAAGGTATTTCAAGAAACAAAATGGAAAAAGAAAGAACAAAACTCTTATTTTGCTTTATTCTACAAGTTATTAAACATTACACTCAACTTTATGACCACTATACAATCAGGAACCATACATTTTGTCTCAAACTTGTGTGCTCTATCAGTGTGACAGTTCTTGCATCTACTGCTTATTGGTTTTAAGGTTCTGTGTCAGAGCAGTATTTAGACACTAGAAGATCGGTCATCCAATTTATGTTAAAGGAAACTCTGGGAAGTCAGTGCATTTGATTTGATTATTCCAAACAGTATTTTGGTATTATTATGTATGTTTTGGATGATGCATTCCTTTTCTATCTAAAATTCCTCTATACTTTCACTTGATTTTCTAGTGTGGTAGCAATGCTTCTTAGATTTAAATCTGTAGCGGCTTTGGCAATCTCGACTAAAGAACTTTTTTCTTTCTGAAATATAAATGCATGAATATGACACACAGTGATTTTAGTCTTCGGCACACAAATATCTAAATGTCCTGCACTCGAAATGGTGTTAAAAAGTGCTCTGAATTTCAAATCTCCTGTTGAATGCCCTGGTGATTACAGATGGTTGAATGTAGATAATGAATATTTGACTCCTATTTAATGCTTTATACTAGGCATTCACCTGATGCTCAGTTATTTTATTTCTGCCAAAAGGATGCTTCATAATATTACCCCAAAGTGAAGTAAGATAAACCTAAAAGCAATTACTTAATGCTGCTGTCATTTCTGTGTTTGCTAAAAAAATTAAAAGTTGCTATATATTTGTTCTCTTAGGTAACCAGGTAGGAAAGTTAATATTAGAAATTAGTGCTAACCTAGTAAATATTAAAATGAACTTTTAATTAAGACTTTGCTCTGGTTAAAGATGATTTTTTTTTTAAAGAGAGAAGAAAAAAATACATTTGAACTGATAACTTCCAAAGGATTTGGCACAGGATTTTTTTTGGTGTTTTTTTTGTTTGCTTTGGTAATGAGAAAAGTCACTCACATGTACTTTAGCTAACTGCAAACAACAACAACCCCACCTCAAAGGATCCATTTTTTGTCTCTTTGTATGTAACTTCTAGAGGAAAAACACTGGACCTTTGATATAAAGAGCAAAAAAATGCCCGTAAGCATATTGCCCTCTATCCTTTAGCTGAACTTGAGAGTTCATTTCCAACAAACCTTCCTGCATCCTTCCCCATCTTGCAAGTCTTAGACCCCATCTTATCCTTATATTTATAATTAATTTGGAACTGTTGTACCAAATTTTTTTGAGGATTAAAACCAAACCACCAATATAGCCATTTTACTTCTTTTCTTTACATGCAGAGACTTTAATTGTAATGGAATATAATTGTACCATCCCACTTCTCACCAATTTACAACACGGAGTAATGTAACCGAATCACTCAATATGGTAAAGTATATAGAAGATAGGACTTCCATCATTTTCAACATGTGAAAAATGCACCTTCCTATCCAATAAATTAATAAGAAAATATTTAAGATTAAAAATACAGCACTATATTGAATAAAGAATTCAGGTTTTTCTTTTTTTTTTTCATACAATAGCTTCTGTGTTTCAGATAGCTGTATTTGTAGGATTATGGAGCAGGATTGTTGAAACTGGCTTGCACTAATACTCAAATAATGCTGATTTGATCCATATCCCTAAATAAGTTACCATCTTGCCACACTACAATAGAGGAAGGTTTTAAAAGTGTTTATAGCTATTATTTCTCACAGAAAAAAAGACCACATATAGAAAGCTTGATTGGTATTTACAAGCAAGGTTTTTGTTTCTGTCCCTTCTAACAGCACAGTGGCCTAGTATTCTTATATCTTCTTCTCCTGGAAAGTCACCATTCTTCCCAAAATCCTTTAAGCACTCAGTCATCAACTGCTGTTCCTTGGACTTAAGAAATACAAAATCAGATCTGAGAGCACATCTCCTTTGGCTTTAAAGGGACAGCATTCAGACACAGCAGATCAGAGTTTCTAATTTCTTGGCTTATTCAAAGAATAAGAATAGGTGGTAACTGCACCTTAAACCCAGTGCAACATTCTTCATCAGAGAAGCAAAGTAATCTCCAACCAGATAAGCATTTGGCAGCACAGGTTTTGTACTGCTTGCCATGCTGTGGTCTTTTCTACTAACACAAGGGACATCTACAGGCATAGCCATGAATATGCAGTGTTCAATCTCAACCATTTTTATACTTCATTAAATGGAGATTCCTAGCCCAGTTGTAAACACACTACTGTCCATAGAAGGGAAAAATAGAAACCATAACTTCTTTCCTTTATGCATTTTCCTGACACACATCGGTGCTTGTCTCAGAAAGTGAAAAAGTGACACACATTGCAGCAAAGCAGAGCTGGCAGACCTTACAGCAAAAAGCTTTTTTGTTGTGGTGCAATTGTTTTCCCTCTCTCCTTTATCAAACCATTACCTAGTCTCACACGTAACTAGCCTGACATTGCCATCATGGTATTAACATGAGCTGCAGCCTGCGAAATAAAAGTAACAAAAAGAACACAAGCTGAGAATGCAAAAAAGCTTCAAGAAGTGTGGCCTGGAGAACAACTATTGCAAGTACAGGTATGAAATATGAGGTCACAAAGGTGAGATAATCAGTGAAATTCAGATCCCCCTAAACAAGATGGCATCAATTTGAAGTGTATGTTCCTAATTGTGGAGGGAGAGAAAAAAAGAGTATTGAGGATCTACAGCCTTTTTAAAGTCATTACTCTGATAAATATTGTATTCTGTGACATAACAACCCTGCTAACTGTATGGCTAAGCTTGAAGAGTACTGGGTGTAAGAAGAAAATGATTCATGGGATATCTCACTGTTATGTACCAAATGATGTACTTGCCTAAGTAAAATGTACTGAGTATGAATGGAAAGTATGAATGGAAAGCAGTAGTAGTTCAGGAAGCTTCAGAAATCATATCCAAAGTGAGTGACTATGCAATCGTTTATTAGGGTGTGTAAGAGATGAGAAGACTCCCACAGAAGACATAAGAACATCAGCTTTTGTGTCAATCTCTGACCTAAAGTTCACCCTCTAAACCACTCAGCTCCTACAATGTCTGGTTTTCTGCATTCCAGCAAGGCGGGCTTTGAGAGGAGAGGCAATTTATCAGGACAGCCATTGCACGTGGCACACAAGACCCTTCTTCAAATCCTACACTTCCACAACCATTATTTTTCTTCAAAGAACCTGTCAGGTATCCAGTAGTACTACCAGTTAGTAAGTGTTAAAATTGCCAACAGAACTTCAGTTGTGGACTGGGTGACTTCACTGACAGAGCTTTCAGATCAGAACAGATGTACACAGGAGATCTTTTAAGAAAAATAATTTTGGGAAAGGTCCTAAGTCTTCCATCAGCTTTTTTAGACTGGACAGAAAATTGTTCAAAGCAAATAAAGATTAGGAATGCTTGAATTTCCATGCTAACTGACTTGGAAGGCGTACTAATGCTAATCAGCAAATCAAGTCGTAAGACTAAATCACACTTTGATACGTAAAAGCCAATGGAAAACCCAAGAACTTGCTTACTGCTGATCACTGTTAAAATTCCTGAACAATTTTTAAGTAGGGTGAGGATGAAATGGATTAATCTTGAGGAATGCTGGTGAGGGGTAAATGCACTCCAGTTGTTTACTGAAATAAGAATACTTGTCTCATTTTTGACACAGTACATTTCACTTTCGGAACGGAGTACATCACTAACCATGATTACAACTACTGATCATCTGTTACTGATCATCACTGCAACTGTTATAAACTGTGATGTATTTGCTAAAAGAGAAAAAAATATTTGAATAGAAAGTCCATGTATGATGTTTTCACCCATGGCTGAATAAAAAGAGAAGGAGGATTTGTTGCTCAGTTTACAAATAAATCTGAGACACTGGAATGCAATACTCTGAGGAAGTGATGAGTCGTTATAACAGTATCAGATTGTCTAGTAAGCAACTTTACTACTACTACTAAATTGATTAAGGTTAATAATTACTTCACTCATATTGACCTGTTGTATTAGTTGTACCAGCAACTATTACAGCCAGTGGGATCTCCCACCCTGTTAAAAGAATTACTTTCAAATGTTTCTTTCCCTATTCGTGTATAAATTACAAAAAAGAGAGAACATTTTTTCACTCTGTAACAATTTCTGGATATTAAAACCTGTAGAATATTCTGATAGTTTTATGGCAGATACATTGTTACTGATTTTTTGAAGTCTACTTAATTATTTGCTTCTTACAGTTTTTTCACTGATTTTAGAGCATTTCTATGCAAACTTAGTGTTTCCTCTATCTTCATTTTTCATGAATTCCTTTTGATTTTTATGATTTTTATTTTTTTCATTATTTTACCAACTTACTAACCCTTGGACTGATTAGTCTTTCAGGTAGCACCCACATCTGTGGCCAGTTACAAGATTTAAAGTCAGTGTCCTCAGTTAAGGACACTGTCCTTTTGACAGTCAATGATGAACTTTCCTCAGGAAAGGTAAATTGGATTATGGATTATCTAATCTCCTCTGGGACTAGCTCATTTTATTTCCATAGTGAACAGATCAGCAATGCTTCCCTGAGCCCCACTCCTCCAGTTCAATTATGTCAAATTAAAACTGGAAATTACACCATCAGACTATTTGTCACCTAAAGCAATACTGATGCCATAGGTTTTAACTTTTATATTTTTCAAATCCTGTACTGTCTAATGTGTAACTCTGAAACTTCATACAGCCTGTTAGCTACTGTTCTCCCATGCTGGTTAGACATAACAAAGCCTCTCCAGGTTTGCACTTCAAGGACACCTTGTTGTCCCAGGCACCAAAATATGTAAACTAAAGTCTCTGACAGGGAGAGCAAACTAGGGGTAATCACTACTGGAAATTGTAATTGGAGAATTAACCCTGATATGCAAATGGACCAAACTTATAAAAGTGTGAAAAACCCGTGACCCAGTGGCCATCTTGGGTGGAGCCCCTCAGAGGCATTTTGACCTCCAAGGTGTTCCTACTGAAGGCACTTCAAATAAATACCTGCTTTTATTCTCTTAATCTTGTCTAGCCTCTGTTTTCAGGTAGTCACTTCAAGGCATCAATACAGGATTCAAGAAATTGCCTTTTGAGAGACTAAAGCTATGTGAGGTTTGTTTGCTTGTTTGCTTTTCTGCTTTCCATCCTCTTTTCAGAGCATCAACAGAATGGAAACTGTGCAGCATGACAAACTCCTACCTGCACCAGCAAGACATTTCCTTTGGTCAGACAGATGCAGGAAGCTCTCTGAGGAAAACGTGGTTACAAGCTGTCACCTGCAAAGCTTTGGGAAAATGTGCCCAGGCCTTCACATTCACCTAAGGCCTCAGATCTTTGACCAGCTCCTTCCCTGGATGGATGGTAGCATTTCAGTATTCATCTTCTGTCTGCCCTACATGTGCCTTACATCTCTTTATGGACATACTGTGTTACAAATAAATCTGCAGCTTATCAGTTTCTCCTGTAAGACTCTTAATTTCTACCTTGGATTGCTCCCCCATTCTAGGCTCACCCCTCAGAACCTTCCTGTTACACCAAAACACAAGCATAACCTATTGTTCCAACACAACCTCATGCAGGTCAGCATTTCCTGCATCCCTCACTGAAACTGTAAGATGAATGAATGCAGGAAAACCCATGGCAGCTGCAATGTCAACTTGAAAGCCACATGAGGAGAAAAAACAGCTTAGGAATTCCAGGTTAAAAAGTAATGTAGTATTTTTTCAGAATTAGTTGGTTATTGATGAACTTCTTACAGTTGTCTACATTTTTTTGTTACAGTAAGGAGATGAATGATATGTGAGGGTTATATATATATATATGTGCATCTCTTTCACGTTACACAACTGATATCTACATAACTTGATGCTGACTGCTCCAACTTAGCAATACATGTGCATGTGAGTGTGTAACTGTGTGTTTTCAAGGCCTATCCTGATTCTCCAGCGAAAAATATGCCAAGCAAACACTGCTCCATAAAACACCAAGAACCTACATTCAATTAATTTTACTCTTTGCTAAGGCTTCACAGAGTTGAGTTACAGTAGATGCAAGACATCGCACAGATTTAATTCAAAGCTATTTAACAAAGACTTTTGTAAGCTAGGAAGAAGTAGACAGAGCTACATAAAAGCCTTAATTTGGTGGAGATGTGCTTCCTCCTGTTATCTTTCTCCATTCCTCACAAAGGTGTATGGAACAAACCGAGGTGGTGTACACACCCACTGAGTACTGCCTTAGGATCCAGCTTGTCACTGCAAAGGTCAGAGCTTACACCTGTAGTGAACAACAACAATGCCTATTGTAGGATAGCTACTGGGCAATCCAAAATAGCGTGGACCCAACCAATTTTACTTACTTTGTGATCATGAAAAAACAGGTATAAGGGCAGGACCTTAAAGACATCTTTCATAATGTAAGATATCATTCCTCAAATCCAGCGTGCATCAGCTCAATACAAGATGCCTCAGCCTTTTTTTTTTTACAGAAGTCAATAACAATGCTTTTCAAAATGTGCAACAATCTGCCTAAAAATAAGGAAATCACAGCACATCCTTGTATTCTGTAAGACTTTGCAACTTACCATATTTTTCTCACAATTATTTCCCTTCAATCATGGCAGCTTAAGATAAATGGACTTTGTATCTGTCATTCCTAATTAGCATTATCTAATTTTCATGTAGTTATCTGCCATGAAATTCAAACATTAACCATTTCTGTGACACCGCTGAGGAGAGTGACTGCATACGTATTTCAGAAACTAAAAAAATTCACATGCATCAACTCAAATATTTACTTCTCTACCGCCCATCACATAAAATATTCTCTTCACAGTCCTGGTATAATCCATATTTGAATTCTTAACCATGTTCTACAAAGAAGCCCTAGAGCTGCAAGAGAGAGGATGGTGACTTCTTCCAATTACAACAACAAATTAAAGTGCCTAAAAACAAAAGGTATACACTAGGAATAAAAGGCTGCCTGTAAGAAAAGTCCAAGATCATACATACATACATACATACATACATAGTTCTTTCCATTCACTGAGACTGGACTACAAAGATTTATGCTTTGCAAATAAATCCTATTAGAGATTCTGGGTAAGTAGCCATAAAAAGTTAAAAAAGCTGATTAAATCATTCCAACTTATTACTGTTCCTCACAAAGGTGACATATACGTCTCTGGACATGCAGTGAGAAAAGATGAACCAGAAATCACACTGATGATACAGAGACACTTGAGAACTTGACTTCCCTAAAAAGAGCTTGCATTATGGCTGATTTAACACATAAGATTATGTTTAGAGGTGTTACTATATTTTTTAAAATTATAATTATTTATTTTTAGACTGTCTGGCCAAAAATTTCAAGGAGTGCCTGAGAGACAGAAGGAAGTGTGTCAATTCCAAAGGCATCCAATTAGCTTTTTCCTCTCAAATGGCATAGTTCTGCTAGAGTGAACAATAAAGCATAACTGGATTAATAAAATTTTAATATGTCTTACAATTAAATAACTTATATTGAAGCTACATTGTGAATAAATGTATTTCCCACTGGCTTCAGCATTAGTTTACGTTGAAATTTCTTTAGCCTAGTGACATTTGAAAGCAGCAAGTTTTATTTCTCAGAGAAATTGCTTGAGCTTACTCTATTATGACTTGACATTTACATCACAGTCAAAGCCTGCAGCTCCAGCCAAGATCAAACCCTCACTGTTCATGTTCATATAAATGTGTGGTCCCTGCTCCAGGGAATTTAAATCTGAGGTCATCTGCTAAGCCAGCTACAGAAAACCAGAGAATGTAAATAAAAAATTACTAATGTAGCAATTTAGACAACTACAACCCTGAGGTTATAGTTACTGACATACAAAAGCCTGAAGGAGGATCTTTGTTCCCCACAGCGAAACTACTTTTTGCATGCAGCCCACATAATCTGGGTAAATATGCTTTCTGCAATGGAAACCAAATAATATGGATTTGTTGTGTGGCCCAGTATTTGAATACAGCAGCTTTTCTTGTGCATTAACATCATGCTATGATTCAGACCACTGAGAAAGAGTCATTAATTTAGAATTCAATTTATTTTACTTGTACATCAAAGGTTTGCCTTACTGATTTTGCTGAAGTTTTACTATGCTTGCCTAGACGAAGGCATACTTCTTAGAAAGGGTTTTATTTTCCATTTAAAACAGCAGGACTTGCTGAAGTCTGCACTTGGGTCTTACTTTTGATTGTGAACTTGATTTCTGTGTCACTAAAACTGGACAAATTTTGAAGGGCTATCTGCAAGTCAAAGACCTGGACTTTTCTCTTAATGCAAGGAAACTAAACAGTGCACTGTTTTAGCTCTACTACTGTATTAGCTGTTCTTAATCCCTTCTAAGATTCCTTTCTCAACTCCTACCCTACTATATTTCCACCCATATTAAAAATCAAATTCAAATACAGGCCAGTAAATACATATCAAACACACAGCTGTCAATGCTTCATCCTTTAAATTATTTTACCTTGCCTGAAGTCTACTGCTTGATGTAACTGTGCAGCCTGCCAGCGAACTGTGAGCACTCAGCATCCAAAATTCAATTGTATCCTATTTGGGAAGCTCACACAGTGGGATGTTGATGAGGTTTCTCAACTCTCCTTCATTCTGTCTCCCCTGCATAGGTGTCCTTTGCAAGAAATCCTCTGGTGTCAGATAAAATACCTTCAGGCACTATTAGCATTACAGAGACAGTGCTTCTTCAATCAGTGCTGCAGCAATTGCTGGTGACCCAGCCTGTTGTAATTCTGCAACTAAAGTAAGACTCATTCTCTCTTACATGGCATCTCCTTAAACATGCTGATGAAAGATTTTGCTGCCTCAAACACTTTTTTAAGCAAAACCTATTGAACCTACTGCTTCCTTCTTTGGAAACATGCCCCATATAGAGGTTCTCTACAGTGTGTGTTTCCAACTGTTCAAGACTGTCAGACTGTCACTATATCCAGTATTTTCTTCTGTGCTCCGCTTGTTTACATGTGGAAAGGTAGTGGGCTTTTTTTGCAACTGTACAAATCTTTTGCAATTTATTTGCACACTACTTCTCTCAATACTTAGGAAAAACAAAACACTTGGTTCTCATGGCTGGAGTTTTCACTTTAAATTTCTCTGCTTGAGTATTTGCTTTCATATGCTGTATTTGATATTCTTTCATCACTTTGGATCAGACAGAGGAAAATTAAAAAGGTAGATATTTTGCTCAAATATAATTTTGTAGGGGTTTATAATTTTCTGGAGGGAAGAAGTATAAATATTAGAACTGAATCTTACTACCTATAAAGCCTAAAAGTCTAAAAACTTTACATGGTAGAATACATTATGTGAATTTCATTACTAGAATTCTATTTTCTTCATCTTCAACTAAGTTTGCAGATTTTCTTTTAGAAGAATGTTTTCTTGTTAATCCAAATCTGAGTTAAATTCTTGAGTTAACTTTTACTGTTACACTTGGAATACTTTTTGCAATGCTATTTAAATTCTTTTACTGCATGACTGCATATCTCTGTTATGAAGAACTTTTTTGGTTTGCTGGACATACTTCAAGTCCCATTAAAGATTACTCAGGATTTTGTTTCACTAGTTATTTTCCCACCAGCAACAAACTATTTTGTTGCACCTTTCACCAATCTTGATTTGATCAATTTTATGCTTTTGGGGTTTTTTCAAGTCACTTGCCAATAAAGCTGCCCAAATATCTTATTTATTAAAAGTGGCTGCATCTTCTACTTAGTTAGCCATAGTGGATGAACCTATTATGAATACTTACTGAATTCCAATAATGACTGAGGTTTGAACTATTATTATCATTTTCTCTGATTGGGATTATATCAACATTCATATTATTCATAGTGGTATCCTTTGAACTCTGAAGGCCATGAAGAAACTGAGATGCCACTTTTAAGTTACTGAAGTTCTGAAAGCTTTCAGGCTTCATGGGGAATTTAAAATCTAGTATTACTATCACACAGCTCTTTTACTGTATGGTCTGGATGCATTTCAAACAGAGCCACCGACAGAACAAATGTCTCTGTCCCTGGCCCAGCCTGTAGACCGGCCTGTTAACCACCGTTCAGATAAACACCTTCCAGTGCTCTCCCACTTGTCAGAATCTACTGGACTGTGAAGTCCTACAAAAGGTTTGAATTCTCCCAAGGCTTCTACTTCATTAATGACAGCACCCTCCCATTCACAGAAGAGGAAAGGGAGACTTCAATAGCAAAGTGAAGGAGAAGAAAGTATCTCTGCAGCCCAACTGCAAACAGTTCTTTTTAGAAAATTTTGGCCTTTTTTGAATGAAGAAAACACAGGGGGTGGTCAATAAGGAAACCAGAGTTGTTCACTTCAGTTGGCTGCCCTAATGCTATCCCTGTGATTTACTCCACTGGCCTCTACACATACCCATAGAAATGCTAAGCCACCATGACCTTTCTTTAGTGTTGCCACTTACCAATACTGATTGCATAACAAAGCTTTTTGCTTCATTTTCTCCTGCAGCTTTTGAAGATGTGTCTAAGGTGTACAAACATTTTATTGTAATGCCTGTAATATCTACTTGCAGCTGTTTGGGGGTTTTTGTTTGGTTTTTTTTCTGCAAGATGCTGCTAATAAAGACTCCTGTTATCATCAGTGGTCAATTCAGTGAGCTGCTCAGACACATCAGGAACCCAAGAGGCCTTGCAATCCCTGCCCAGTCTTCCTTGGTGCTCTACAAACCTACCCACAGCCCAGGACCCCACGTCAGTCCCCCAGGGCTGTCAGCCTCTACTCCAGTGATGCTGCAGCAGGGCCGGTCTCCAGCTCCCCACAGCCCTGCCCAGCCCCGTGATGGGCCCAAGTCCCAGCCTCACCTCATCCCATCCCCAGGGAGGTGCCTGATGCCAGAGCTGGAGCTGCCCCTGTGCCTCCCTCAGCTACCCTGCTTGATCTGGCAACTTCCAAGTCCAACACCAGCCCCAAACCATTGCCCTTTTTGCTGCCATCAGCACAAACCCAAGCCTGACACAAGCAGCTCATGGGCACTAGGCCCCTCCTCGCAGGTTGTGTCAATGGAAGCATCAGTAATGCTGCAAAGCACAGACGCTAGCAAACAGTTACTTAAAAAACAACCCCAAACTTACTAATTTAGATCCTTTGCCTTGGGTAACACTCCCAGACAGACCCAGATTTTGCACAGAGCATGCACAGTCTCTGTCTGAGTGGCAGCAGCCTCTGCATGTGCCCCTGCAGCAGTGGCCACACAGCTTGGGCAAGATCCCCAGACTGTTCCGCTGGATTCCCACCACCTGTCCCATCACACTAACACCATGTCTCCTAGCTGTCTTACATCCTGGTGTGACCACGTCTGCATCCAAAGAAATGGCTTACATGGATCATTTAAAATTATCCACATGCAGTTCGGCAAACTTCATGGTTGAAGCCATCTGGTGATGGTTACTTCCAGAGCAGCTGCAAAGACAAATGCTGAAATAACACGACTCTAATTCTGATTATGGATAATTGTTTGGGTTATATACCTTCTGTGTAAGAAAAAACCTAAGTGCTTACTTTAAAATAATGATGGGCCTATTCCTTCTGCAGCACTGCTTTAAGACCAACCCAGGTGAGTACTGGAAGATCAGTAATGCCAGAAGTAGGCCCATTTTCTCATGACTACACTGATTTCTTAGCAGAAACATGGTAAGCTATTTTGTCAAATACTGCAAAACAATACCAATGTTCAGGACCACCAGCTTTTGCCATCTTTTCTGAATGTTTAGGCACACATGGATAAGCAATTCTATACCACCCCGAATCATAGAATGGTTTGGGCTGGAGCATGTATGTAATCTACATGTTATGTAGTCTTTCTTGGCAAGACTGAAGGTTTTAAAATGCTAATCACAACCCTCAAAACTCAAAAATCAAGCAGCATATTACTTGTTGAGTTTTCTTGCCAAGTCACTGTAAGAAGTGATCTGAAAGTCAGTTTGCTAGAAACAGATGTTGGTCCTAGGAGAGTCAAGCTAAATTTTCTTGCTTTTCAACATGACCAAATCATTTTGACACTGCAGACATATACATGTTATTGACTTCTTTAAACATAAAATGAAAAATGCTCACATTTGTATGCAGTGTATCGAACCTCACACTGTATCACAACCTATTTCACTTAATATTCAAATACTTTAATTGTAGTTTCAATCACCACATTTTTACTGTGTCATCGTTTGCAGATGTCTAGCTGCTAAAAAAATCCTTAAAAATACAGTATGAAAAGAAAATCAGATCATTAAAAATATTTGAGTCTTTTTATATACACAGTGATATAACGTGACCATTACAGTGCAAGAAACAAAGTGACTTTATACAGCCTATGGACAATTACTGCAATGCTACCAATCTCCTGACAACGTTAATAATTCTTTGATGGCTATGTCCCCTTGGGGCTTTCTTTTGATTAAGCTGAAGTGATTAGTTTTCACTTCAGAAGGGTAGAAGGTATTTAAGCACACTAGTAAAAAGAAACCACTAAACATGGGTCGTTAGTTCTGTATTCTATATTCCAAAACATCTTAACTCATGAAAAAAAATTGTTTTCTGGAGTAAAAATGAAACAGAAATTACTGCAAGGCAAAAAAGCAAATGATGAAGCAAGATTGCTCAGTCACACTGACCAAGGCTGCCCTGTGGTATTTAAATATTCCCTGGAGTTCCTGTGTCTGTTAGGCTTTTCCTGCTGAAGAGATGAGACAGCATTATGAAAATTTGCAATGGGAAAAGACAATTTCCATTAGCAGTAAGGCCAACAATTTTAATAGATCTTCTGTAAAGAACGAACTATTCACTGACTGGTGAAAGAATGTGCCAGGCATGAAAAGTTCAGAAGTATTACTGACAGATGCACCATTTAGTGAAGATTGTGCACACAGAATATTAAAAGCAGTGCTGCCATCTCTTGGTGGCTTTTGGCTGTAGTAAACATGCAATGTATTTGCCGCGTATGAAAAAAACAGGCAAACAATGAAACTGCAGAAATGAATGCCACAACGTGACACTGTTCAGCAATGTCCAAACAACAGGACATGAAAGGGTGACATTCAAATATTTCAGTAAATGGGGCTACCCCTACAGATGAAGTTTGTACCTCCCTATTTGCCACATAGGAGACAAATATACAGTGGTGGATGTTTTTTCCCTTTCTCTTCTTGCCTTTGGAGTAATTTTACTTCCTGAGAAAAGATCATATTTGGGTTAGACAGAAACAAAATATCTCAGAGAATATTTAGGATGTTATCTGTTAAATCCTAAGCCTAAAAGAGTATGAGTCCTGCAGGGAAGATTTTTGCTGGGTTTCATTTTTTTACTCAAGAGAATATGTGTTCTACATCTCTATTTTTCTTATATGTATGAATATAAGTTTTTATGTATATACAAGAATGCATAAGCAATACAGTTGCCCTGTTACCTTGAAGGAATAAAATTCATTTATCAATTCTGCACAGATGTTGGGTCCTGCTCTTCTGGCAGAATCCAAAAGGTAAAAATTCCCAATGAAACATCAGAGTCACAGCACTCTCTTCTCTTTCTTTCTACATTTCAACCCTCCCTGCAAACCAGGGTTGTATTATATTTCCTTCCATTGGACATATATAATAAATCATGGGGGCAAGAGAAACCTACATCCTGTCTCTCTTATGAGTTAACACTCCTAATATTCATAAGAATAGATGCTTATTGCTGTGGCCCTATTCACCTAGGATTTTGCTTGGATAAAAATTTTTGAGACCCTGAAAACAGTCCTGTCTAACTTACTTTTTAAGACACTCCAATGAAATGGAACTTGTGTATATATAATACTTGTGTGGAATATTTCCTCCCTACAACTCCAGACTCTCGTAAGTCCTCAGCTGAAAATCTAAAACTTGAGTCAATCACTGGTCTGTCCTACAAAAACAGGTTAAAATGTTGTCCAGAGTAAATTCATTAGACATAGTGTAAGTCACAAAATTCAAAAGCACTTTCTGAAAAATGTATCTCATTTGATTTCTTTTTAGATTGAAAATTATATACACAAAAGAAAGAAACATCATTTGTTATTCCAAATTCAACATTGAAATGAAGTTGCTTCATTAGGTACTTTCTGTTACTTTGCAGGGCTCACCCTTGCTTGTCATGAAACTGTAGAGAATTATGGTTACAAAGGATCTCTTGAAGACTATTTAGCCCAGCTCTCTGCTCAGAGCAGGTCCAGCTAAATCAGGTTGTCAGGGTTGTGTTTGTGTGAGGACTCAATAGTTATGAGGATGAAATTCCACAACCAAAGAGTGCACCGGTTCCCAAACCTCACTGCTCTCGTGGTGAAAACAAAAGAAGCCGCAATATCTGATCAGAATTGGCTGTGCTGCAGTTTGTGTCCATCGCCTTTCATTCTGTCCATGCTGGTTCATGTCTACTGTACACCAGGGCCCCCGAGCTGCTTTCTACCCAGGCAGCCCCAGCCGTGCTGTTGGATGGGGCTATTCCATTTCAGGCGCAGAACTTAAATTGTGTGCAAAATGAAAAGAACTGCAGGACATGAGACAATTGTCATGAGTGATTAAATTAAGTAGAAGTTGGGAAGGTAATAATGAAAAATATTCTTTTCAATGAGTATCCACCTCCAGGGTTAGCTTTGTTTTGGGGTTTTTTTGTTTGTTTTGGTTTGGTTTTGTTTTGTTTTACAGCAGCTATTTGGCAGCTACTTTCTTTGTCACCAGGGTACAGGTGCAGGATGGGAAAGGCACCAGATTATCAATTCTCTGATGTAGCAGGACGGCCAAGTAAGGAATTGCAATTTATAATATAACTCTGTCACACACAGCTTCCTGCTGCTTTGCTTCTGCATGGATAACTCACGACAACTCAGCTGCCTTTAGATTTGGATGTAGATAAGCAATCCGTGGTATTGGGGCCCCTCTGTAAGTAGTAGGGGAAGAAAAGGAGAAAAATGAGAAGCCAAAGCACAAAATTGAAAAAATACCTAACCATGATAAACAGAATATAAAATCTGCCATAGATCAAATGAAGACATTCTGCATAGAGCTGCAAAAGTATGCTAGTAATTAATATGTCAGGTAACACGAGAGAAGAGCAGAAACGCTCAGGTACTGAGCTGCATGGAAACAAAACAAAAACCTTCAGTACACTGAACAAACTTAACTGATTAAAATTATCTCAGTACCAGAAAATCCTGTATTACTTATCAATATTGATATAGCCAAGCAATTCAATTGGTGCACTCAGACATTTATCTTTTTTCTTTCAAGATACCAGCTTTTTTGACTAAGGGGATATAAGCAAAAAAAACCTTTACATGAAGAAACAGTCAAGGCTGCATGGATATACCCACCTACTTTGCTGAGGTTTTGACCTGATGTGTCCAAAATAAAAAAAAAAATCCTTAATCCCAAAGTTTGCTTAATAATTTAAAATTAAAGAAGTTCCACTAAAATCAAGAACCACTGGGATATACCATTCTGAACCATCTTTCCTTATATTACTGTTCAATAATAAAAATGATAAATGATCCTTCATCAGATTATATTGCCTAGTCACAAACATGACAAGAGAAACAGACAGTCTGTGGGAGATGTAGTAAGTTATGCTACAAACAAATTTTACCTCTCAGTGACATCAAGAAGAATACAGAATCACCTTTCATATTCAAATAATGTTGGTTAGAACTATTTAAAATAATTTCTAAAGAAACCACAAATAATGCTTTTTAAGATATGATATACCTGTTGCAGTATTTTACCCTATAATTCAAGCACCATTTGCCTTGCAAATAGCATTTCAAATCAACCAGGGGCATCCAAAGGGCATAGTCCTGTTGTATGGAAGTCACCAGATGTAAGAGCTGGGACTGCACAGCTGGGAAAGAGAAGGCTCAGGGGGAAATCTTATTAATGGCTATAAATGCCTGAAGGGAGGGAGCAAAGAAGATGGAGACAGACTATTTGCAGCTGGTGACCAGAGACAGACCAAGAGCCAATGGGCACAAGGTGAAACACAGAAAGTACTGCATGAACATCGGGAGACACTTTTGTACTGGCCAAGTAGTGGCACAGCTTGCCCAAGGAGGTTGTAGCATCTCCATCCCCGGAGACATTCAAGAGCTGCCTGGACATGGCTATGGACAAGTAGACGTAGGTGGTTCTGCTTGAGAGGTCCCTTCCAACATCAACTATCCCATGATACCAAGTAGGCATAACTGGCACATAATATGGCATCGATGTCACAGTACCAAAACCAATCATCCTGTACCAACTGTAGGAGCTGATGAGCATATGCAGCTATCAAAATATTTGAAGACATTCTCCACGGTCTAAAGCATCATTTCTGTATGACAGTTGCTCATGTAGTTTTCCAAGGCATTATGTTTATTAGTTTCAATAGCGTTTGCGTCATGAATTAATCACTTTTCTGCAGACACACACTGTATTAACAAGAATGGTAATTACTCCAGTGTTTTATGTACTACTGACCTTCCACAAGTATGTAATCTACATAACTATGAATTTTTATAACAGTACCAGTCTCTGACAAGGCTTTTATTTATCACTTCTTTAGTTACAATATCTAACTCTAGTAGTTCATCTGGTGGATCCAACAATAACCTGGAACCAAGTTTCCTATTTTTTCATGAGACATTTCTACTCTCATCAGTGCAGCAACGTATTGTGACTGATGGACATGGTAGGGAATTTTACGGATGGGACAGTGGGATAGGGGTAATGCCATAACCACCTGTAACTTCTCTTTCAGTACCATTCCTATGGATTTTTCAGGCTGCAATATAGGAATGCTTGATAGTATTAATTACTATTTTTGCTGAATCTCATTTCTTGTTAGGTACTTTCTTAGCTATCTTACTGATAGTAATTGCTATTTTTATTTAGAAAAATTAGAAAAATGAGGACAGACCCCAATTCAAGGGACATTTTCAGAAACTAAATAATCATATTTATTTATATAAGATGAACAACAGTACAGGCTGGGGGCAAAGCTGTTGAGAATGGAGTACCTCTTTTGCTGCTGTTTTGTTCACAACAGGTACTACCTCACTACTCTTTGCTAATACACATGCATGATTTTCTTATCTACTTTAACTCGGACTGCCTTGCACAATGTATAAAGTTCAATTAATAATGGTTTTGTCTTATATAAGCTCAGAGGGACTACTGCTCTTCCTAAACAAGTATGTCAATAGCAGTGAGTTTAAAGGCTTAAAGACAGCAGCACTTCAATAATTCATGAAGTGGCCAATAATAGTGGCTTAGTTATTGAAATGATTAACACAGATGAGAGTAGAGGCAGAATATTATCTTCATGAAAAATGCCTTAGTGCAGCCCATTTCTCACCTTACATTCACAAAATATCCTATTTTAGAAAACCAGCATGACTTCCAGCATTCAACACAGCTCTTGGCTATTCTGTAAGCTGCACAACCACATGAAGCCTCTGAAGTCTCTGCATCCTCGAGTGTTATGTCTCAAAGGAATCCAGGCACTACCAGTTCTTCCTGTCTGTTAACCATAAGACTTGACTTAAAAAGAAATCAGTTGGTGTGGAGACAGCTATAGAAAAGGAAAATCCATCCCAAATTAGTCTCTTTCTTTCATATTGCCATTATAAAGATAACAGACAGTGGTACATTCTGTACTATTTATCTCTCTCCCCTTCTATGAACTTCTCACAAGAGAGCTCCCTACCTATAACGAAGAAAAAAAAAAAGACGTGTTCGTAGAAATTCCAAGATTAAAGAGTTTGTTATGAAACTATCTTCAGTTTCCAATGTTAACCCATTGCAATGTACTATTTGAGGTCAATTCACTTTCCTAGAAGATCTGTGAAGCACGTTCCACAGTTAGAAACCTTTTACAGACAAGTTTCCACAGGCTCACCACGTTTAAGGATGAGCCGTAAGTTTAAGAGCTTATGTTATCCACAGCTGCGATAAGGATAAAAGCAAACTTTCTAACAGCCAGGTACCAGTCCTTGGTAGTGGCCAAATGGCAGATTTTCTCCTAGGGCCTCATGTGAAAAGAGATCTGAGCCTGTCTCATACAAGGTTGTTACCTGGAAGCCAAAGAAGAAAACCTACAAGGAGGGAACTGAAAACATTTTCAGAAGGGTGAATGAGGCCCATTTGACAGCAACATGTGCCTTCTTCACCCTCCAAGACAGAAAGAAGTGTTTGCCATGGATGTGGCAATGATTTTAAAACATCAGAGCATTTTCAATGTTTTTCTTCTACATCTGTCCTATCCTACTTCCCTACAATGCTAATGTAGGATGTCCATTTTAAGGAAGGTATATGTGTCTATGAAGCTTATTGTAACTGTGAATGAAAGAGGAAATTATCAATCAGTCATGGCTGGGTATCAGGGATCATCTGTGTGCACATCCAGGATGTCAGTCATCAGTTCCCTGGGTGGACCAAGACCTCCTGCGCTTGAGAAAACACAAATGACACCCTGGACTGATCTGAGCCACTGAACTAAGTGATCTTCACCCTGGCTGCTTTTCAACAGCCTGTCAGTGAGCATATGGTCTGTGCAACAAATATATCCAGCTGATCAGACACCCTGGAATCAAGGAGGGACATTTCTCAGTTAGGGTGAAAATTGATGAAGGGCTCTTTTTCCTGCCCCTACCCCACTCTTCCTAAAGAGCAGAATGAGATTTAGATTAACTAACAGAGACTTATTACTACAGTTAACCAATGGCTTGCCTCTTACTGCTACACCCTGTACAGAAAAAAAATATTTCTCCAATGAAAAGACTGCCCAGAGTATTGCTGAGAGAGGCCTCTGACTGTCCAGGGAGAATTTCAAAGCACCACATGGTGGGGACATTTTCATTAATCAAAATAAAACAAACACAATAAAAAATCACAGCACAATCACATGAACAGTTTGATTTTGAGAAAATCCCAGTACTATTTAAAACCTGTGTTTATCTAAGACTTCAAGTCTCCCCAAGTCCAGTGCAGACTCACATCCTGAAATGTAAATTGGGAGTCAAGCTAGAACCAGGAACAGTTGTTCCTCACTGAGGAACTGGAATGTGAGCTGGTCACTTCAGGTACACTTCAGATACAAGAAACCCATACCAAGCAGCTGTCCAAGCAGAAGCTAAGGATCTACTTGAGGAGTCTTAGGCTATAATTTCTTTAAAAGAGATTGTTTGGTCAAAGCAATACTAGGTGAAAGATGAGACCTAAGCCAGTGTGTTATTCTAGACACAGTGAAGTTTATTTACACATTTTGTCCAGAAGGAGCTGAACTAAGGCTGTTTGACAAGTCATATCTGTCACCAAAATGGCCACATAATCAGTGGAGAAATAAAATCATGACATAACCATTAACTAGAAGAGGTTAAAAGAATCTCTGGACTGGTACACTTTCCTACACGCAGTTTAAGTTGTGTTTGTAGCATTATTAGACCCTAACCTATACAGAGGAAAGGTCTCATAAGAGATCCTCATTTGTATCATCCTGCACTGTGCCAGGAGCTATTGTATCTTGCATGTCTTTAATAGGTATTGTAATCACGTAAGTCTCCATTTTATTTCTAAAATTCTAAAGGGCATGTATACAATTATCTATACTGAACCCATAATGAAACAACTTTCTTTAAAAAACACTTGCATTTCAATTTCTAATAAGCCATTTTTCTTTCATGCTTTACTACTTACACAGCATCCTGGATCATGTGAGATGCCTCTTCTGTTTATTAGACATCAACTGACCTTGGCATAACATCCACCTCAGAAATAATTTCAGTGAATGAAATTATGTTTAGCCATATGAGAAAGACCTAGACAGTTCTGATGAGAGAATATACAGCTTAATAGAGGTCCAGGCTTAGGGAATTGCATTACCACTTTCATCAGCCTAAATGATCCTACAACAACCATCTCACATTGACACAGCTTGCAGATTTATGCACTGTGTAGCAAAGAGCCAGCCTTATCACAGCTCATCCACTATCAAGTGTTTGGAAAAGATAAGAATTCATTTGCATTTTTAATGATGGTTCAATGTCTTGACTTCTTTGCAGATGCTACATTGACAAATATAAATTATAGCTGCAAAAATTCACTTCCTCTAGGCTTACTACATATATTTTGGGGATATATTTCTTCAATAAAGATCAAATACTTGTAGGGCGCCAACTGACACAGGTGAATAATTATGCAGTATTTAAAGCTATATTAATTCTTTGATGAAGTATTTTAATATAACCTACAACCTCCTGGATCAGAGGACTTCAAGCCTTATTTGCATTCCAGGTCCACCCTTTCAGTAAGAGAAATCACTAAAAAGGGTTGCCAATTGATATACGCAACACAGAAATTATTTTTTCAATCCCTAATTTTCATCCCTGTTCTGCCCTCATCAGTAGAATATGCGTGGAAGACTGAAATAATCCACATTCATTTGCTAAATTACCTAGTTACTAATGACAGGTATTGGGCCGACTTTGATTTAGTTCTCCTTTATTTAGTTTTAACAGATACCTGTTGTTTCACCAATGTCCTTGCTCAAAAAAGTATAATGAAATGAATGTATGATATCCTGATAGTAAAACATTCACAAAAGGACAATCTAAGATACTGTTAATGACCTATGCACCATGTATTTGACTTTAAGATCAGAATATAACCTTCTTACTACAAAGGTTTTAAAAAACTGTTGTAAGTCTCCTGAGAAGCTAAGCTGCGATGAAGAAGAACTAGTAAACGTAACACAAACCACCTTCCAAGTCCTTTAATAAACATTTAGTTCTGATACATTTCTAGGAATGTACACTGAATTTATATGATTTCTTAAGTCTGTACCCATAGCTCTGTATACCCTGAATTAAACACTAATCATTCACTTTCAAGATGTTAACTCCTTATACTGTGTGACTACAGAACATTAACCATCCCTGCTCAAATCTCAATTGATTAACAAGGCAGCAGCACATCTTTTGAGGGATTTGTTAAGGCATGGTAAATAAAGACATTTATCTTAATTCCATGCTGACACACATAATAGGCAACTTCACTGAAGGATTTGTATTTAAATCAGCTGAAGCATCTTGTATCATCATCACGTGTTTTACAGCAGCTATTTAAAAAATGCAACAGCAATTTCCCGGAGCAGCTTCCATGGGAAACAGTAACAGAAGAGGGAGGTGGCACAGCGCTTCTTCCACAGGGCTCACTTATTCACAGTTCCATTATACACTATACCATGTTCCACTGCAGTGACAGTTACACGCAATCTTCTCTCACACTAGTGCTTTGGTTATATCCAAAAGACACAGAAAGTGGAAGTAAATCACTGCTGACAGTGAATACACTGTAGGAAACTCAAATATGTTTTTTCTTAACAGTGATGGGTGGACTGTTCAGTGGATAAGGAATTGCTCAGATGGTCATATCCAGAGAGTAATGGTCAATGGCTCAATATCTGAATAGAGATCAGTGATGAGTGGTGTCCCTCAGGGGTCCAGGGACCCGGACTGTTTAACGTCTCCATCAACTACTCAGAGGGATTGAGTGAATGCCCAGCAAGCCTGCAGGTGACACCAAGTTGTGTGGTGCAGTTGACATGCCTGAGGAATGGGATGCCATCCAGAGGGATCTGCACAAACCTGAGAAGTGCGCGCACGGGAATCTCACAAGGCTCAACAACGGCAAGTGCAAGGTTGTGTGCCTGCGTGGAGCTAACCCCTGGTATCAACAGAGGCTGGGAGATGAAGGGATTTCAGAGCAGCCCTGCCGAGAAGGACTTGGGGCTGCTGGTGGACGAAAAGCTGGACATGAGCCAACAACAGGCACTTGCAGCCCAGAAAGCCAACTGTATCCTGGGCTGTAGCCAAAGAAATATGGGCAGCAGGTTCTACTCCTCTCCTCCACATGGGTGAGACCCCACTTGGAGTACTCCATCCAGCTCTGGGATCCACAGCACAGGAAAGACATGAAACGGGTTCACAAGACAGTCACAAAGATGATTACAGGATGGGCTGAGAGAGCTGGGTTTCTCCAGACTGGAGAAGAAAAGGGTCCAAGGAGACCTCAGTGTCCTTTCAGTATGTACAGGGTGCTTCTAAGAAAGATGAGGGCAGACTTTTTAGTGGAGCCTGTTGTGATAAGACAGGGGGTAATGGTTTTAAAGTGAAAGACAGATTTAGGTTAGATGTAAGGATGACATTTTTTATTATGAGCCTGGTGAAACATCAGAGAGATTTGCACAGAGAGCTGGTAGATTCCCCATCCCTGGAAACATCCATGGTGAGGTTGGATGGGCCTCTAAGCAACTTGACCTAATTGAAGATGTCCCTGCTCTTTGCATGGGGTTTGGACTAGACAATCTTTAAAAGATACCTTCTAACACAAACTATTCTATAATTCCATGACAACGAAAAATAACAGCTGGATGTGACTCGTGAAATTTAAGAAATTTTCACAACCTGTCTCTGAAAATACAGGCACACATCAGGATGCAGTATTTTATTTCAGTATGAAACTTTTTCTCAGTATTACCTACTCTATCATTAAACACAGTATTTTAAGCAGCAACAGTGCTATTTCACACACCCATAGTGAAATGGAAAACTTGGCAATACCCAGTTAGGCTAACTAATGCGTGTCCATCAAGAGAGGGTAAAAACAAGTATGTATTTGTTGGACTGTATACTTAGTATTTGCTAACAACAATTTTGTTAGCAAACAACATACTTGTTTTCTTAGACTTCTATCTTAATTATTAGATTTTTCCTCAGAAGTGAAATATTTGACTTCTATTTTATACCCTTTCATCCTACAATATAATTTTATTTGCGCTGTCAGACATTCATATTTTACACTAAGAACTTAATATTTGTACAAGTATTTTGATTTATTTTCTAATGAGAGAATCATTTGCATCTAAGATGATACATCAAATTCTTCAGCTTTGAAAGAGGCTTAAAGTAATTAGGCCTGCAATTCTTCCTTAAAACCAACAGGAATTGGTAACTTTATCAAGACTTCTTTGAAAAACTTAATCAGAAGATAAACTTACTAATTTTTAAAATTTTTGTTCATTTACCTAATGTACCTTGTATAAATAATTTGAAGTTCTTGTTCACATTAGCCATAATCATTTTTCCCCACATTTTTACAATTCTTTGCTTTTATTTTACATAATTTTCTCTTTGTTCTTCCATGTATTTGCAACATTCACATTTCATTTAGGCCCAAGACACGAGGGCAAGCGTAGATACCACTTGTGTATGCGGCACATGTGTGGGCCTGTGTGAGGCACAGAATATGTTCATGCCTTTTAGGATAACTGAGAGAAGCATTCATTGGCTCAGTGCTCTCAGCTCCACACAAAATGAAATCACAATCTAAGTCTCTACCCTTCTACCTCTTGCAGGCAATGACTGGACAGATAACTTATTGCTGTAATGAAAAATGTTTCATCCACAGACACCCTGAAAAGCAAAGAAAGAACAAAAAAAAGGGGCTAACCCAGGCCCACAGTGAGTTATAGACTTGGCACTGCAAAACTGAAGTCAAATTGCAAGTTAATTCCATCTTGTGAAACCAGTGAAGCAAACCCAGATGCTTTCGGCATTTTGTTCAGTCCCACACCCAGTCCCCTCACCCTTTAGACATCTATGCTGCTAGTTCATCTATTCTTGGTTGCTTTTTATCATCAATGCACTTACTTTACTAATTTAATGAATTCAGAGATTTTTTCTATTGATAATTTTTGCATCCCTTTAGCCTGATGTTAAATAAAGATGACAGGTAATTTCCACAGTATACTACACGTTATTGTATGCATCAGAAAATTTTATCTGTAAGGTAAACGACTCACAATACACTACAGACCGTGTAAACTAAATCTGAGTCAATGCAGCAATAATAGCTCCTCATTTTGGTGAAAGTATTTCAGTGCAACATTTGAACTATTTCAAAAATTCAGTCAAAGAAGTCTCCCTGTATGCTGTCAAAGCCCTAGGCTGTTAGCAAAATACAGATGTAGTCACCCACGGCTGTTTATCTGACCTGACAGCCAACAAAACTACACATAGCTCTGGTGTTCCAGCACCCCTTTATGAGGAAAAAGTTGCCTTTTTCTGCTGAAGACTGCACACCCACCACTTAGTTAACTCATAGGTTTAAACAGGATTAGTCCCTACACTCCAGGAGCTCTTTGAATTAATTCAATTTCCTCCCTTTGACCTCTATGATGGAGCATTAGTAAGCCCGCAGGTGGTAAAACAATGCATTAGAATTGTTCATTGACCTTTTTTTATTTTTTAAGCAATTTTAGATAAGCAACCTTGAGACTGCAGTAGCTCATCTTTTTGCATTCAAATACAAGTACTGTACAAAAGCACTAACTAAATACATTGATGGAACGGGATAAAATTTGACATTTTGGAATGTAGGAAATGCTACTAAATCAAATTTTTAGAGTGGTATAAAATTCTCATTTTATTAGAAGGAATATACCACCCAGTGCACACTCTGGTATTTGCACGCCCTGCAGCAGAGCATCTGCGTACAAACTACAATTTTACAAGAAAACAAGGAGCAATTTTCAGTAAACACAAACAGTTAGGAATATGAACATTGCTTATGGAGCAAGGAAATACACACACGCTCAAGACATTAAAAACCTGGTAGAAATGAAGTGTCCCTCATAGTTCTCAGCAGTTGTTTGAGTGAGACAGTTTCAATGTGGCACACTCAATAGCAGATGCATGGAAGACAACACTCTCTCAGATAAACTAGAGTCATGAATATCGACTTAGGTTTCTAAGAATTAAAAAGTTCTTGAAAAAGATTTCATAATTTTTCCTGTCACATCTTCCCATACTCCCTGATAAAGTATTTCAGCATTTCAACTGAGATGTAAAATAGATTTGTACAGTTAACTTACGTTTTACTCCTGTACTTCCTCTAGAAGAACAAAATATTAACAGATATAACAAAGCAATGGAAAGGAGAAAATAATAAAGTCTCAAACACTTTTTTCACGTGCTCTTTACAGCCTTTAGAAATTTGAGATAGCTTAAGAGTCCACAGTGGATTACCAGTTTTGTATGTCAATCCTTCAAATTCTCAAAAGGAACATGTTTGTTACCTGCAAAGCTGGTATTTTTAAATAAAATCCTGCCAGTCTGGGAATTCATGCTGAGCACATACACATCAGTGCTGAAGTTTTGATTAACTGATCCAAAATGGGGCTCCTAAGCAGGTCAAGATAACTCTCCCTGTCTGATGGATTTACTAGAAGGCTATAGACTCGATGACCAATAATGCATTTAATGTCAATATTTCAACATTTTGGAACAGGTTCCTAAATTCACTGTCGTCAGATACAGCTATAACTTCAGTGAAATCCTCAGACTTCCACTCAGCTTTCAGTGGCTAATTTGTTATATGAAAAGAGGAAGTGACTGTTGAAACATGACTGAGTTTTTCAATGTCCATCATTAATGATATTTATGAGCCAGCAAAACCACAAAGTGGCATTACACAGTAAATAACATCACAAAAACTAAATATTGCTCATGGCAGTGGAACCTCTGTGTACAGAGAACAATGACGAATTAAAGTCAGACAGCCATGTGTGAAATTTTACCACAGCTAATTTCTCAGAAAGGGAAGGTTTTCCTCTTTCTTCTCAACACAAACTCATGGCTTCCATTACAGTCCATGCTCACACTTTACACTTGCCTTCTCTTGAGAACCCAGTCAGAAAACGTCTTGAATTAGTTTACGGATTTTAAAAAAGAGGAAAAAACCCCAAACCAGCAGATTTAAAAATTCTTATTGTTAAAACCTTGACAGTTCTGGAAGTCACTACTGGCAAATAAATTGTCTATTCCACTCAAGGCACATGGGCTGAAGACCACAATTTTGACTTGGCAGCTGTAGCCTCAGGAGTTATTACTGAAAGATTTTCGACTTTTGTTTGACTGTAATTGCAGGGTTAAACCAGAAAAGCACCAGTGCAGAAACAGCAGTGGAAGATATGCTTAACTTGAATCAAATGTTACTAGCTCTTATCTTGAATCAAGGCCTTACTGTTTTACTCCTGAATTACAGAAAGGATTAAATTCAAGTCCTGATGTTGCATCTACGGTTCTGAAATGTTTCCTGTCAATTACTGGTTGCAAAAGTAAAATGAGCAGCAGTTACTCTTGAAAGAAAGAAAAGTTAGTGAAAAACTAAAGGCATTCTCCATAAATACTCATTTCTCTTTCTCTTCCTTCTTTGTGGAAGCACCTCAAGTTGTGTGACTCCGGAAGTTACGCAAACCCATTTTACAGTATCAATGTCACACACTGAAGAAAGAGACAGATATGGGAAGCATAATTTTGGGGTTTTATCTGCTGCTATACTGTAGCCATTTTCAGTTTTTTCTCCTCCTAACATATAATTGGAGTAGTCATCAATAAATACTAGAGCTATTTGTTTGAACATGAAACACAGACATGCACTACTATCCCAACATTTGTTCTTTTGAACTAGACATTTGAAATGAATGGTTTTTTCTCTCAACTCAGAAAAAATACTAAAAAAGAACAAGCATAATCTACAAAGTAGGTAATTGCAACCCTTGTCACTTTTCAAGATGGTTTTCAGTCAAAGATATTTTCCCCATGTCATAGAATCATTTGGGTTGGAAGGCACCTTGAAAAGTCTTCTGGTTTCAACTAGCTGACAATGAGATGGACTAGATGTCCAAATTTATGACAACTACTACTGTCAAAATTACATATATTTGCAGAGATTTAATGGAAAAAATTTTAAAAATTGCAAAATTAGAAATATTTTCAAAATAAGAATTTTTGAAAAACTGGGCATCTTTTACCAAATTTTCCTTTCAATTCAGCTTGCTCATCTCTTTATCTAAATTTTTCCCTTCTCTACTTCAGTTTTTGTCTTCTTGATTGTTTTTCTTTCTGCATATGTAAGTTCTGCTCTTGTTAAAAAATGAGTTTTATTGACATACATGACCAGATGAAGTGGTCATCTTGTGCAGGTCTGGTCAAACAAAAGCCAACCTGATTAAAAAAAAAATTCACCACTCTTCATAAAGGTGAAATGCTGCAGATTATACGCACGAGAGCCTCCCTGAATCTCTACTAGAATGGAAGAAAACATCCACACTGGAATTAAAATGGCAAGTCACACCTTCTGAACTACTGTCATGGGGTGACACGCATTAGTTACTTTTAAGCAGATTCTTTTTTTTCCTACGTGCCTGTAAGCACCGATTTTTTTTCCTCTGGAAGAAGGTTCAAAGTCCCAGTTTCAGATGATGAACCTGATTTCCTGGATGTTTACAATAGCTTTTTTGCTTGAAAAAAATATAAAAATCTAGTATTTCAAACCAAGAGCTTTGCCTGTTCAGGGTTCTTTTAAAAAGCTTTGGCCCTACTACATGAAAAGTGTAGAGTACAGACTATAGACTAGATTTCATGTACTGTGGATAGACACCATGTGTGACCTCTTCTCAGTGAAAAGACAATAATGCTAAACATAGGCTCAGTCACTGAAGCACAAAAAAAATGAAATGTGCATTCTGTAAGCAACAGCGTTATCACATGGTTCATGGTTTTCCAAAGGAATGCAGAATTCTTTTCATTCATGAAGTTAAAGAGAGTATGCAAAAAAAAGAAGATTAAAAAGCTGCAAAAAGTAACAAATTTAAATGCTTCAAGCCTATCATTGAAATACTTGCAAAGACATTTTTCTGTCCTTCGAATTGCACTATGCCTTCACCTTTGCTTTATTTTCCATATTGGACTTTAATATCTTTGAATCTTAAGCAAGTCCTTACCTACTACAGGATTACAGTGAGTATTTAACTATGAATTCTCTAATTGTTATTATACTGTGGATAACCATTCGTTCAAATAAAAGTGGCACCAAATAAGCTTGTTGCACCTTTCCAAATTTGGTGACTAAAGTGCAAACATGTCAGTCCAGTCAACAATGATTTGCCAACGGACTTTAGTCTCTTCCAGAGGATGCTGTCACTTCAGAAGACAAAGTTTTTGAAAAAGCAAAGACTGCTTTGTTAATAAAGCAGGACAAGGGGAAAAAACTGGGTAGAAGTGGCCTAGAAACCCATGCTATTAAGTACAAAGCCCAAGGGCTCAAAGCTGATCTGTACAGTGGAGAAAGGTTAATTTCTTCTGTATATTTTGTATCCCATTTTTTCCTGGTCTAGTTTCAGAAATCACCTCAGAAAATCTGAGCTCTAATTTTTTAAAATAAAACTGATGCCTTCAAAGAGTAGGGTGGTGTCTTAGTTTCCATTTGGCCACTTACAAATACCTAGATACATCTTTAAATTTCTAGTTAAAAACAATATCAAATAGCTGCTAAAAAAACCAAACAATAGAAAAACCTTTCAATCTATCACTTGTTTCAACTATGTAGCTACATATGATTTCTCTTGGACTCAAGAAACCCCTTCTCTTGTACCTTGTTTTTGAATGAGCTGGTATTACCTGATCTTCAGCAAGGCATTGTAAACTAAATGTAGAAAGAGGCCATTGGTTTTAATCTGGTTTAGGAGTCCTCTCTTTTGCTCAAGATTTTATGCATGTAAAAATTGTACATTAGCAGAGGAAAGGAAAACAGTTACAGAAATGTCAACAAAAATTTTAGACATATTTTCCTTTCAGTTTTCTATTTAGCTTTGTTCCCCTTTCTCTGCCCATTCTTCTGCACTTAAAGAGTGAGTTCGGCTGAACCTTCTTTTTATGGAAAACTGAGCCCATGCAATTCTGCTTTTGTGTCGTCTGCTGGTGTTATCAAGGTTAACAGCCACCCACGTAGCCCTGGAAATTTCATACTTTAAACATTAGCGATGGGAATCCCAAAATATTTTGCCAAGAGTTAAGAAAAATCAACCTAAAAAAGGGCACTGAATCACATACTGGTTTGAATAACTAATTTTTCTTTCAGAATATATATGAAACCAATCATACCACTCAGTTACCATCAGTATCAGACACATAGTCTGTAAGTGAGAACAGAATGAAGGAAACAAGCAGGGAGCTCAGGTGTACAGTGCAGCTTCAAAACAGATACCTAAAATTAATACTGTTGTACATGCTAAATTTTTACTTCAACAGTTTTTAAATTCTTTGGATATGCAGTATCATTTAACAGTGTCGTGTCAGAATTTAAAAGGATCTTTTAGCACTTGTGTTAATGTTCTGTTTTCCAAACATTTTGGGGGTGGAGGGTATATGCAAGGAACATGACAGTACTAAGGATTCAGAATTAAAGGGCATATATTTTATTTTTTAAAAGTATATTCAAATATGAAGGTTTTTAGCAATAGGTAATAAGATTTTTAAAGTTAAAAGAACATCGTCAAACTAACAATTCGAAAATGTGCAGACAAAAGGGGGGTACTAAAAGTCTCTTTGTTCACAGGCAACTGTAAACTAATAGAATGGAAAAGAACAGCCAAGCTAAGAAGACACGTCACTTGGAGGATTTCTACACATTATTTACTGGATAGATATTTGACAAATTCATCTTACTCAACTTGTGAAGAAGTACAAAAGATTCAAAACATAATGTCAGTGTCACCTCTTTAGTGAAAAACCCATAAAGCTGCAGTCCCGACAGCCACTCAACCTGTTTCTGCCTGCTCTGGTGTGACACTCAGAAAAGTCACTCGAGCAACCATTTAGTAAAGGGCACCTTTTCTTGTTTCCCTGCACTTGCCCATTTCCATATCACGCAGACTCTTAATAGCAGGTGTGGTGTAACACCACAAAGAGGACTGCCACTGAGAAAAGAGGCCAGAATTACTTTGAGATGCTGAGGAAAACCTCCTCTAATCCTGTACTTGGAATTAGGAATTTTCCTCATCCATATATTGTCTCCAGAGAAGCAGTATGAAATTACACATAAACTAGGGAAGGTTGCTCAAATGAAGAAATACCAGCTTTATAAAGTGCTGGTTACCAGCAAACCCGTTTCTCCAGTAGTATCAAAGCATTCTTCCCTTTGATTGTCTAGTGGTAACAGTAAGCCTTTAAATTCCAGAATAATTAAGGCTGCAGCCTGTTATTCCTTAAGTCAAGGGCAGCTTTGTTTTGCCTCTGCCCGAACTGTGATTTAGCAATTGCTGGAAAGCAACAAGCAGCTGCACACTGAGTAATTCAGTGTCTGTTGGGGAAAGCTCTCATCATACACCTCGCCGAGGCCTGGGCTCTCAGAGGTACGCTCCACTCCCTGAAGGGACCAGCCTGGAGGCTTTGCTTCCCCGCTGGGATGCCCAGGGATGCCACTAAAAAGCAGGTGGCCATGGTGGGATGTGAGGTCTGGGGGGAAGAAGAGAAGCCAGAGGAACTCTGGAGCAGCTGTACATCAGGGGTAAGCAGAGAGGAAATCCAGCAGACCATGGCAGGGGCAGGAGCAGGGGGAGAAAATATTCACAGTTTACAACTCAAGGTCACTAGCTTGCATAAAACAAGCCCAGAAGGACTAAATCACTGTACCATGACACAGTAGGAACCACTTTCATCTCTGTGCTGTTTTCTTAGTCACTTGGAATTTTCCTGTATTTAAAAGATACGTTTTCTACCTTCTTTGTTTCTTTTTTTTTTCCTCCTCTGCCCCTTCTGCACTTCAGAGCCTTTTCCATCTTCTTTGGGGAGCTTATTTTAAGGAGGAAGACTAGGCTTGCTCGTCTCACTTGAAATCTTGTCACAACCTCCCACATCTTCTAGCAGCAAGATAAGTTCACTAAAGGTTCTGGTCTGAGGAACGGTTTTCAAACCAGCTACCACAGAATCTTTGCCTTAGTGCCTTTTCCTCTAGGAAGCTACAAATATAAAGATAAGGCAACAGGTTCTTCTGAAACAGAAGCTGGAGTGCTGGAGTGGTATCATCTCATTGTCAGAAAGACTTAAAGACAATATCCTGTATATGTATTTCAGGTCAATTATCCTTGACAATAAACTACTATGTCTAGAAATCATTTGGGTGTTCTAACACTTTCAGATTTTTTAGAAATTTTTTCAAAGGTAATTGAGGCTGCATATCCCTTTTCACAAATTAAATTCAACACAATGTTCTCTATTAACTGTACTTATCCATGAATTTGGCAGCATTGTTTGAATGCACTCACCATTTCAAAATAAAACTTTCCAAGTGTACTTAAGTTGAACAGTTAAAAAAAACCCCACACAACAAAAATATTTTAATTTTGCATACAAACCACATACCATTTAGAATAAGAATCTACACAACAATTTTACAGCTACGAGTTTTTCTCATGCTTTGCTATGGGGAAAAAAAGACCTCCAACTTTTATTCCTGACAAATATGTATTAACTTAAGTATCAAAGTAAATTTTACTTTATATATATATCTTGAAATTATTTTCTTTACTACAAAACCTCCAGTTTCCTACTCACTCCTTTCCAGTGCATCATTAACCTAGTCAGAAAAATAAACAAATAAAAATGAATAAACAAAAATTACTGAACCGGCAAATGTAGTCTTCCCTAAACATATAGACAGTTTTGATTTAAAGGGCTTTGTGTTTTTCCTGAATTGCTTTGTGCTGCGTCATTGCTCTATGCTGCTTTTGGCTGTTTCTCATTACCTTTCTACATCACAGTAAATAGAACCCGACACCTGTCAGAGTTCCCATTGATCACAGAAGTGCAACAATGTCCCAAAACACTATCAGAATAACAGGAAATCTCTCATTAAGTTGATCATTTAATTGCAGAGAAACAAAAGCAAAGAAGGTAAGAAAACACAGCAAGCCTTAATGGCAGCTGGTGCCTTTAGCTGGGGTGAAAGCCAAAGAAGTTTTGAAGCACAAAAACCTCCTCAGCAGTTCCCTGCAAACTCCCTGCCGAATGTCCCCATTATGCACAGAAAGCTTTGCACAGGCTTTACATGAAACACTGCCTTGATTCGAGTAATGAGGTCCACAAAAACATGACACTAAATATCTATTCTGTTATATTCTGGAGGCAGGTCGCAGGTGTCAGCAAGTGCCAGAAGAGAGAGCTTTCCATTTCCTAAAGTCTGCCCACTGAATTTTGCCCAGGACCCCTTAAATCTTCAGCCAGGAGAGCCAAGAGCATAAGCTCAAAGAGACAGATGAGCCCACTCCAGCTTCACATAGAAAGGGGAAGCCCTTCCTAACGATATTGAGCAGAAGAAATGGCACGGGAGGCATAGCTTGCTCACAAAACTGCAAGGCATCACAGCTACCTGGCCTTGCTCTAAATAGCCACAAGACACTTGCTGGAAAATAGTTTCTGCAGTTTTTGCTGCTTCACAAAATTTGATGCTACAATGTTGGACTTGGGGGGCTAGTCCTAAAAAAAAAAAAGAAAATGGACGGCGCCTTCATTTATCTGTTTAGTATTTTGTTTAAGATCAAGTGAATGATTCTGTCACTTGTGTTGATCCTAAGGTTAGCATCTGTGCCAGGTAAAGTAAATTCAGTATTTGAGGTCCTGTTAATGATTTACAGAAATTTTTTTGTTGGAAGTATGTGGAATGTAAATAAGGAGAGGAGACCCTCCCTAAGCTGAGCTTTCCTGGGTTGACATGACCTCCATGATTCAGGGAAGTGATGAACAGAGGGCCCCACAGAGACCACCTAGCTCACCTCCTATCATTCCCCACCCACTACATTCCTCATGGCAGCAGAGGAAGGAATGGTCTATGCATAGTGACTTTCTGTAAGAAGATTAGATACCCCTTTGCTGATAAAAGCACATCCAGGGGCCTGAAGATCTTAAAATGATTTCCTTTAGATTTGCTCTGTGGCAGGGGTAAGCTACTCTGCCTACAGGTACTTGAAAGAAAATGGCAGTCTCTGAAAGCAGACTTTTATGTCTGCCTCATCACTAGCTGACATGTATGGTCTGCCTCCAACATCATGCAGACCAGAGATTAAATGTCACAGATCTGTGGATAAACATCATGAACAAGCAGTCCTATATTGTTGTTTTAAATTTTTTTCTAGTTCTTGTCCATTTCATGCGCTACAGAAGATATCCCAGTAGGTTGTCCTTGGAGATGTATCGGGAATGTTCTTACTTTGTTAAACAGTGATCAAAAGTGTTGGGGAAGATGAAACAGGAAAGCCTTATAAATGTGATTGCCTGACAAAAGATTTTGGGAATATGAAAACTACAGGCAACATTGAAATGAAAGCCACTTTTGAAATACCAAGTCTTAGTTACTGAACAACTGGAAAACAATGGTATGGCCAACTGAAGGTAATCCCCTCTTGATGGAACAATACCCTCTGCTTGCAGGCAGGTCCAAGGGTCAGAGCAGACCCTACTAGCTCAGCAGAAGGGGTCCAAAGAGTAGTTTTTAGAAGTTAAGATGTAACACTCTATGGTAATATAAGAACTCTTATAGGCTGTATGTAAATGCTATAGGATTTTATCTTGTATTAGATTGGTTAGTGACAATTAGAATATTCAGTACAGAAGATGATTTATTGTATTGTAACCAGGACTTCAGACATTCCTTACTACTTCTTCCACTCCTGCTCTTACTTCCACTCTTGCTCTTACACTCTCTCTCTCTCTCTCTCACCCGTTTACTCTCTTGCTCTCTTGGGCCTGCTCAGAGCTGAGTCTACCAGCTCTGAGCAGTGCCCCAATACCCACGCCCTCTTACAATAAACCCCATGTGTCCCAAGACCTGCCTATAGAGATCTCCATTCATCTCCATCCGTCCCGCCCGTAACCTACAAAAAGAGCGTTATTTTCAAATCACTGTTATACAGGAGACAGAGATGGGACTTACCAGTGATTGTCTAGCCTGCAACGCACTCCAGCCCAGCTTTGTGTGGCAAAAGACACAATGAGACACCCTGGCAAGCCTCAAAGAGGTTTTCAGGAGGAAGCTGGAAGAAGGTTTGGTGGATGCCCTACCCTTTGTGCAGGAGTGGCTGCAGAGCTGAGGCTGCCACACCTGACCACAGCTCACCTGAGCTGTGCTGCCACCACACTGCAGGTGCCCGTGCCCAGCCATGCACCCCACTGACCCAGACCCGGACTGACTTCCCAGTTTGACACAGGAACTGCCTCATCCCTGTGATCTCGCCTGGTGACCTCTGTACTCTGGATGACCCAGCGACTGCCTCTACGCTGCCTTGAGCCGGAGTCACTGACTTGTGTTCTGGGCTTCACCTCAGCCCTGCGTCATCACCACGAACTTGTCTGACCTCTTCACTGAACCTGGGGTGAACTCTATTCTTCTCTGAACCTTGTTCCCATCTGCAGACACACCGTGCTTGGATCCTGAGGGATGGGGCCCTGGCTGGTGAGTCCCCCATGCCGCCAGGCTTGTTAGCATGCTCTGCCCTGACTCCCCGGCGCTGATGGCCAGCCATCCCTTGCTGGGGCTGACAGTAATGCTGGAACTGGGAGTACAGACCGGATACTCACAAAATAAAGGTCTGGCACCGTGTTAGAGCCCTGCTGAGTTGGAAAGAGAATCCAAGAGCATCCTGTTAAGTGGTAAGAAATACTATTTTGTACTTGAACACTGTAGCCTTTGTGAGGGATGCTGGCACAGCAGCAAAGTAAAACCTCTCAAACAATCATTTCAAAAGCAGAATTTATACTCCTTCAGCCTGACATTGGGCAAAAGAGAACCTCAGCTCCCCGCAACAGTTCGTGGTGTGGGATGATCCCACACGACAGGAACAGACTGCCAATGTGCTGACTAGCCTGATCACAAAGGAAGTCTTCTGGCCATCAAATTTTAATGCCAGGCCAGTTAAACAGCAATTGAACATAACCAGTAAATTACAGTATCACCCTCTGAGTAATATTAAAAGTGAAGTCCCATACACAATAAATCCGTGCAAGATTTCCTGCATCCTGAGTGAAATTTACTGTTAATGAGAAAATACACTAATTTTGACAAGGAAACAAGTAGTATGCTGTAATATATTTACAGAGATTAAGACAATCTCCAAAATGCTCCAATGCTCCATTCAATCAACGTATTCAGAGCACTGTAAATTCTTAACAATTTTTTTCAGATAGTCATCTAGAGGCAGCGTGATCCTGAGCATCAACCGAGAACACGCAGTGCTGTGCAGTATCTAACATTTACTGTAGATTATAACCTGCATCTTGACACTGACATTTGACAAGTGAGCAACTTTACAAATTTGCATTGTCTGATCCTGAGCTGCCAATTTTAAAGTTGTCCCATACAAGATAATAGAACACATTCTTCTCTTCCTTCTGTTAGTTCACAACTTAAAATAATACCATTCATCAAATCCTGATACTTGACCCAGCCATCAAAACTTGCATTTTCCACAGTGATGGCAGGAATGCCCCAAGTTCTTGGAACCATCGCCTGACAAAAGAAGGGTAAAAATGGAGAAAACACATGCCAACTAATTGTCCTTCATGCTTTTCCACTGGAACACAATACATCATTTAAACCACTCTGGCTACACGCAACCAGTCAGAGCCACAGGTGCAGAGCCCTGCAGACAGTTGTTGCTGAACTGATTTTGTGAACTGTTTCTAGCACTGCCCTCCCAGAGCAGTCTGTGTCTGCTCCTCTAGCCCTGCACACAACCTCAAGTACAGCAAAACACAGCACAGAGATACCCAACCTCCCTGACAGTGTCTCTATAGGCAGGGAAGACATGAGAAAGCTCAGACAGCTCACACCAAAGGCACAGTCAGCTGGGTAAGGTGGCCCCTCAGCCCCCAAAACAAGCAGTTCAAGTTCTTGGGCAGCGGGTCAGCAGAAAGAAATGTCTGCAAAAATTGCCACAGTAGATTTTGAGTTATAATTTAAACTTTCTTCTTCCTCCAATCTTGGCATTTCAACTGCACCTCAATAGGAGCTTTTTTTTTTCTGCAATTCCAGATCTGAATTAGTCTGTCTGTACTTTCCATGCCTAGAGCAAAAAAGACAGGGGATGAACCAGTATGTGCAAGGTACGTGTCCTCTTTGGAGAGTTAAGTATTGGGTTTGAGCAGTCATCCCTGAATCACTTACTCTGCCACAATAAGAATCCTTAAGATTAATCAAACTGTCAAAAGGAAGCTGTGTATGCATCAGGCTTTCTTCCCAAAAGGCACAGCAGTGACCTTTTTCCAAAAAATAAAAAAAAAAGATTAACAAAGTCTCCCCATTAGTGACACATTTCTTGGTATTTTCAAGAGAACCTAAACTATGTATGGGTACTGAGTCGTAGCTTTTGAGCTCAATTTACCAACAAATTAGATTGATGACTGGGTTGAGAAATGAATCTTTTCTGAAAGATAATCAAAATGCATCTAAGCTAAGCACTTACTTTACTGTACCAATATCAAACAAAATTGTTATTGCTTTTGCCTGCCATTTAATACAGTGGAACAAAAATTCCTGCACTATAGCCTCAACACACAACTTGATTCTCTCATTATAAATACATGTTTTGGCTTCATCCTCATCTCTTATTTTTGCTGATAAATTCCTCTGTTCCGAGAAAGATAAAAGCAGGAGGCTATTGTCAAAGACAGAATATCCAATTCAACTCTTTTCTCTTAAGTATATCCAAAATATAATAAAAGCACAGATTAAATATCTTTTTCCATTAGACTGTAACTGGCACCTTGACATGATATAACAAAACTATTACTGCAAGTGAACAGGAGTGGAGAAGTCTGCATGCTTTCATAGATATATATTACATATGTGGGTGTGTGTATGTGTATATATATATATATATATAAAGATGATTAGGAACTTATTTTGGATAATACTGAGTGTAATACAACCCATTTAAATATTTTTATCTGTAATTTTTTTTAATACCTCAAACTGCATAATAATGATGAATCATTCTTAAAAGTAATCCATCCTGTTTGCAGAATGACAAAAATGATTGTAGAAAAATACCCCTGATCATCCTCTTAAGGATTGTGACTTAAGAAGTATAAAATACTATTAACCTTCAAAATCTTCAACACAGATACAACCTGTTGCAGAGTTTTCTCCATAAATATGGCATCATGCTGAGATCCATGCAGATCAATAGTTTGACGAGACTCTCTGAATTGGTTTTGCAATCTTCTGAATTAATAGAGTAGTTGGCAGATTTGAAGGCTGGTATGCTTTGCCTGTAACAAGACTGGACATACTTCCCAACAGACACTTGCTGACAGCATAGAATGGGAACGTTCAGGATCAATTGTGAACTCAAACCCACTTTCCTGGAGGACGTGTTCCTACTCCACAAGGCTACCTTTTCTCCAAGCCTGACCTCTTCTGCTTTATAGTGCCAAGCTGTTTTCCTGAGTCCTGTATCCACAAGCACTCCATAAACATAATTCTGGCATCCCTTTCTTGGGTTTGAGGGTGTCAGACTCCATCTCCCTACACAGCAACGTGAAGTTCACTTCTGAGAATTTTTTCCAGTTTGATTGTAACTCCAGCATCTTTGTCTTTTCCATCAGCCTTTGTCCCTTAGCTGTGTAAATATGGTTTTTGCTGCCACTAGCACAAGGTCAGAGGCTTGTTGTCCAGTCAGCAGCATGGGGTCTCTCCAGATGTGTCTGGCTCTGCCTTGGTGGAAGCTGCTTTAAGCTGTGGCAGCAGTTGACTGATGGCCACATGCCTGTGCTTCCCCACTATGGCTTCAGTCTGGGGGCACCCAGAGCAGGGGGCTCGCACTCCTACATAATCACTGTGTGACAAACAACCCCTCCAGGCTAATGGGACTTGGGGAGGCAGTGAGCAGCTCCCCGACTTGGAAAGCAGGGGGAAGACAGACTGTGGGGTAAGACATTACATAAAAATATCCCCAAAGAGAGCCAAGACTGAGGAGAAAGGGACTGCCACCATGAACCTTGCCCAGCAAAGCCCTCACACTGCTGAAAACTCGTTTTAACTGCCCCCTTTCCTCTACACTTTCAGCTCCAGGATCCAGAGGAACACTGGAAGAATACACACAATAGCAGGGTGAAGGGGCAGCTATTGAAAGCATCTCTTGTAAACAAATTTAAAAGCAATTTTCAATGAGGTTTTCCTTTTTTAAATTAATTTTAACTTTCAGACAATTTAGGTATTTATTTGCATTGAAGGGTTCCTCTTTACATATATATGGTGTGTACCTTTTTGGTGATAAAAAGATTTTGAGTCTAACAATCATCATTTTGTGCTGAAACAGGTTTTCCTTATCTTTAAACTGTCTACCCACTTCCTCTGGCTCCCATCGACCTAGCCTAGTTCCTTTTATAATCTCATGTTACTCTTTTCTTAAGTTATGGTACACCACTGCCTTCCTGTGTTTGCTCAGCCAGTACCCGCTTACCACTCACCCTCTTCTGCTCCTAACTTACCCTCCTCACCTTGCTACTAAATTCCTGAGCCTCTCACCATTAACCAGCCATTTACATTTCTCTGCCCCCTCCTCATTTTTTGGGGTTTTGCTCTGTTCTGCTCCTACCTTCCCCTTTTCTCAAAAAATAGTAGCAAAACACAAGGAAACCTTACGAAGACAAGAGGGAGAGGTCTGGAGGCTTACAATCTCTGCACAGAGTGGACCCTTCTGAATGCCAGGAAAAGGGTTAGCAGCTGCATCGACCCTCCCCATGTTCATCAAGGGCATGCAAAGAGAAGGCATGTTTGCCAGCTTCCTTCAAGAGGCCATAGCTATTTGTGTGGAGGTTCAAGAGCTTACGGAAAACACAGACTGACTTGTTTGCTTAGGTGAGATGTACAAAGGACTTAGGAACAAAGAATTCACCAATTCTGTGTCGTAAGTTTTTAAAAGACGAAATTTACAGAATCACGGAATATTCTGAGTTGGAAAGGACCCACAAGGATTACTGAGTCCAATTCTTAGCCCTGCACAAAACCTCCCCAGAATCACACCATGTACCTGAGAGCATTTTCCAAACGCTTTTTGAACTCTGTCAGGCTTGGTGCTGTGACCGCTTCCCCAGGGACTCTGTTCCAGTGCCCAACCACCCTCTGGGTGAAGAACCTTATTCTAATATCTAACCTAAACCTCCCATGACTCAGCTTCAGGCCATTCCCTTGCATCCTGTCACTGGTGACCACACAGAAGAGATCAGTACCTGCCCCTCCTCTTCACCTCACAAGAAGTTGTAACTGCAGTGAGGTTTCCCCTCAGTCTCCTCCAGGCTGAACAGACCAAGTGATCTCAGCCACTCCTCATGCAGCTTCCCCTCAAGGCCCTTCACCATCCTCATGGCTCTCCTTTGGATGGTCTCTAAAAGCTTAATGTAATTTTTATACTGTGGCACCCAAAACTGCCCCCAGCACTCGAGGTGAGGCTGCTCCAGTGCAGAGCAGAGTGGGACAATCCCCTCCCTTGCCCAGCTGGTGATGCTGTGCCTGATGCACCCCAGGACACACCTGGCCCTCCTGGCTGCCAGGGCACTGCTGACTCAGATTCCCCTTGCCATCAACCAGGACCTCCAGGTCCCTTTCCATAGCACTGCTTTCCAGCATCTCATTCCCCAGTCTGTCTGAACATGCAGGGCTGTCCAATCCCAGGTGCAAAATCTGGCATTTGCTCTTATTAAACTTCATATGGTTGTGCCTTGGATTAGTTTTTGTCTTGGACTGTTCTTTATTTCCTTATGTTGCTTTTTCAGTTGGATGAAACTGAGAAGTACAAGCAGAAGAGACACTTAGAGTAGTGTCACCCAACACTATGGGGACAGAGAGGTTCTTTGGGGATCCTAGACAGAATGATGAAGGCACCAGAGGTCAGGAGCAGGGGATACCTGTCAGAAATAGATGCAGGTCCTCCTTGAAGTCAGCAGAATTTGTGATAAAATGCTATGTATTCAAATTCTCTGTAAATGATGACTCTAAAGCTTGTTCTAGCACAATTCTTAGGCACTTTCCAGAAGCAATGCCTTGGTAATTCCTGTGTAAATCTCCAACACACAAACTTATATTCTTCAATATATCCTGTTACAACCTTGCTGGACATACTCACACAGGTATTTTTCCCAGCAGAAAAATCATTCTGGTTTCATGAATGGCAACCCTGGAACTGTCAGTTCAGCCAAGGTCTCAGAAGCCAGACTTGTTTACCACACTTTGCTTTCCCAAACCATGCTTAATGTAATGGATGTAATAAACATCAGATACCTTAAATTGTTCAACCATTCAGTTATAGTCATTTGACATACAAATAGTGCTAAACCCAGACTGTCCTAGCTACAGGCTCACAACAACAGCAGGATGTAACTAAGGCCAAAGGATCTTCCTTGGTATCTGCTTCTGTCTTCATATTTTAACAGTGTGTTGGGCACATTGTGCTGTTGAATGTGATGCATAAACATTATCTGCCATTGTTGCTAAAAGTGTGTGTGGTTAGCAATCTTTCCTGGCTGCTGCACTCAGAACAATTATACAGAGGGAAGTAGAAGGGCTTCCAGGATGAGGCTGAGAGGGAGAAATGCCCAGAAGGGAGAGGCTCTGCTCAGAGCAGAAAGCAGACCTCAGCCACACTGCAGAGCAATCTCTGGGGAAAAAAGCCCAAACCCTTAAGAGCCTAAGAGGAAATGTATGGTACCTGTTCAATCTGGAAAAATCTCTGAAAGCTGCTAGTGTACAAACAGCAAGAAACAACTTACAGTACAAGAATACAGAAGTCAGATTTGATTTTACAACTTTGACCTCAATCCGCCTACACACCAGCACTGAGACTTCCCGATTTCCACAACTAACATGTTCTAATTAGATAACCTTATTTCTTACAAAATGTATATTTGGGGAATAGAATACTCTCCCACTGTTTCAGTTCAGTTTAGTTCAGAGTGAGCTGGGAGTAGTTCCAGCAGGAGGCTCAAAATTCAATCCTAGACTGAGTAGTGTTTTAATATGGCATTTAAAGAAGGGTTGTTGATGGTGTTCTTTTCTTAGAAAAAGATAAATAGATTGGAAAGAAAACAGATAATGTGAGTTTTGTAAATTATAGGTAGAAAAATACAATATACAATTTATCTTTATCATCATCCAAGTACAGACAGTCAAAATAAAATTAAAATTTGGAAGACTACTGACCTCATACTAAAACTGATTCTGGAAAGATGAATAAAAGAAGTATGAATTTAGTGATGCATTAGCTACTGTATCTGCCTATGAATATCATACTGGTATATAACAGTTTGCTATTACTTTCTGAAATTCTTTCACTCTTCTGAGAAGGTCAGAATAAGGGCAAAAACCAAACACATACCCAGTGTTTGTCTATTTGTCAAGAAAGACCTCCACAAGACATCTGACAGTGTTTATCATGCGCTGAAAAAAAATCTGAGCGATATGGGGAATTCTACCACATTTTTTAAACAGCGAATCTTCAGCTGTGTAAATTCTCAACCAGCAGCAACAGTGATAATCTGCTCTAAATAAACTCACATGTTTCTCCTTCAGGGTGTATTTTCATATTAGACTTAATTCAATCTAGCAGCAGGTGGAGGCCAGAGGGGGTAGACCCACTTTCTCCCTGCTTTTCTGACTCTTCCCTTGAGTTAAATTTAGTAATTGTGCAACTCTCTAGTGGCTCTCCTCAGCTTGCTGATCTGAGGGAAAACTGGGAGGTTTTCATGAGTTAGCTTTCCCTCCAAGCAGGGAACGTTTAGTGTGACAAGTAGAACTCAGACAAGGAAGCAGAAGGAGCACACAAAAAGTGATGTGAGAATGAGACAACTACTGCTCCTTTCAGTGGCAGTCAGTCATCATAAGATGAACCCATGTCCTAAGGCTGTATCTATGGTACTCTTTTCAGTCTTAATCAGTAGTATCATCTTGAAGCAAATCCATGAAGTAAAGGCCCTTTGGAATGTCAGTTCAGTTTGCAGAATAGGTATAGTGCATGCTAACAATCATTTTAGGACAAAACTTAGCTGAAAACATTGTTCCAGAGGTACACCAAATACTCACTAAACATTTATATGCCATCCAAAAGGCTCTTGAAAGGCTCAGAGGCTCAGAGCTACTCTGTAGTGCTTCTTATACTACACCAAAATGTGTGAGCTGACCAGGTGCTACATTGTCTTCATGAAGATGAAAACCTTAGTCTTTGAAGACCCTAAACCACTGCCAGACTTTGGGGGTAGCAAAACAGACATGTCTCTATTACAGAGATCCCAAGCTCATTTTTGCATGGAAACACAGCACTGAGCTTTCCACTCATTTGGATACCCACACTCACGGAACCAGGATCATCACATGGGACAGTCCTCCAGGATAGAAGTCTACAAGTCCTCAAGGACAGAAGTGTTGTAACCGCTGGACTCTGCCTAGCAGGCTGCTGCTCCCTGAGAGCTCAGCGAGGGTTTCCTCGGGCCATGCAATCAGTCGCATCCCGGAGTCCATTTGGGACAGCCCTGCGATCCGGCAGCCGGCAGCGTTACAACGCAGTGGTGGTAAAGAAGGCAGAGAAGGGTCTCTCATGAGGGTTTGAGATGGCTTTAATCACATCTTGTCCCCCCCATATTCAGAGGTAGAGAGACAGCTTGGTCTGGGTGCGGGGTGGTTTTGTCAGGGGCCCAGGGGCGGTCCCTGGGCGGGGTTGGGGTACGGGAACCGATAGGGAGAAACCGAGGGAGTGGCCAAGGCCAAGGAGGGAAGAGGGGGAGCATGTGAAATAGGAAAAGCAATGGTTTAACAGATCCCCACACAGAAGACCCTTGTGAAGAGACATCCATGGAGACATCTTTGGTCTGCTCTGTGCCCCACACTGTGCTGTGGTTAAGTTCCTCACTCCTGCCAAGGAATTGAGTAGACAGGGTGGTGGTAACAGAGTCTACCTACAGTTCCCAAAACAGTGATGTAACTGATAGGTATGGAATCCATCCAGGGGCTTGAGTCATGAGCATCAGGAGATAGGGCTGGGGACAGAACTGAATACAAGCTGTAGTACATGCCCAAGAGGTCCATCCAGGAGACAAGTTACCCATAACATATATCCAATGTCCACCCAGGTGACACAGCAATACACAAGGCTGAAGACAAGGCTACCTACAATGGACATTCAGTGCTCATCCAGGGAACAGGACTGGAAAAGGTACACCTACAAACTGGCTCTGTGCCCTTAGGACAGTGACATTTGATCTCAGTGTCATACATTTTCTGGCTGAAAGCTAGTCCACAGAACAGACATGGAAAGTTTTTTAGAAACCTGAGCATATTAGTGCACCATTCTGCAAATTTATCCAGCAGGGGAGGCAAGAATACCCATACTCTTCATTTTTTTACCACTGGTCCCTGAATGCCTTAGCAATACTATGTTGACAGCAGACAAAGAATGCTATCACAGGTAACTTCAATTGCTCTAGGTGGGGTAATGAAATGGAAATGACACTAAAGATACCAGTGTATAGCAAGTAATGTTGACACATTCATTTCAAGCATGACCTGCCTATACATTTATAGAGTAACACAAGCAAACTGAGAAGCAAGTTCTGTGTCACTGTCACTCTCACAGCCAGTCTGCAAGTGCAGTCATCTTGTACAAAGCTCAGAGAGAACAAATATATTGCCACTTGGCTGCAACAGTTGGTAAAACTGACAACACTATCTATCAGAGAAGCAGTGTACACTTTCTGCAGGTGAAGCACTG
The DNA here is from genome assembly GCF_017639235.1 of Corvus kubaryi. NCBI lineage: Eukaryota > Metazoa > Chordata > Aves > Passeriformes > Corvidae > Corvus > Corvus kubaryi. Next base: position 45,536 of record NW_024581815.1, on the reverse strand, counting down.
GAATACATTGAGAAAGGCTTTTTGAGTCTAATTATTTCAGAGAATGCTTAAATAGTCCGTGTTAAGTAATTCCAGGCCTTTTCATTTGATATAGCTTTTTTCCTTTACAGATATTCCCTAAAAATGTCTGTGAAAGCCTTATGTATTCACATATGTGTGTGTGTGTGTATATAGATATTTATTTATTTTATAGCTTTCATTGAAATGAGACCTTTCCTTAATACCACTTACATTTTATTACACAGTTATCCTGTGTACAAGGGAACAATGACAGGTCCCTTGCTACAGCACATCAACTGTCCCCGATGTGTCATTACCATGACACAAGAGCAAGCATAAATTAAAAGTTTCAAGTGCAAAACAGATTAAAACAATGAAAAGTTCATAAGTGAATTATGAACTAAAAGGCCCAGCTGGCTTCCACTTGAAAAGAACTTGGCTAAACAGACAGTGATAGAGCTACAACCAGACACCCAGAACTCCATGTCTGGACAACTGGTGGTCAAGTGCAATGAGATTGTAAGGCACATACAACAATCCATAGTAGAACAATCCATAGTATCCAAAATATCACACTTCTGAATGTAATTGAGCACTACCTTTAATAGTTATGAATTATTTGGAACACATAAGATTTTAGGGTTTTTTAGCTACAACATGTTTAAAATCTCAGAGAAAATCTGGAAACCAGCGAAGGACTCACAAGACACTTTTAAAAAATTGCCTGATATTATTTGCATTCATTGAAAACATAATTTCGATTCTGGGAAAAATAAAAAACCCAGCTATTTATGTAAAATATATTTCCTGTAGTAATTAGTCAGTAGCTTATGAATTTAAATGAAATATGAAAATAATCATATCCTGCAACATTGAAAAAAATTTATTTGAGCAGTAAGGCACTTCTTTTCTTATAGTAATAGTCTGAAACCGCTATGGTTGCCATAACTTCTAATAAAGTAGTGAGCTTGTTTAACCTTATTTAAAAAAAGATATACTGGGAAAATCATCACACTATTTAAAATATCCAATGCAGTCAAAACTGGCATTTGAAGGCATTTTGAATTGCATTCAGAAGGTAAGCAATGCCATTTTAGATGCTATATTTCCCATAAAAGAATGTTTGTCCTCTTGTATTTGAATCTTTTTTTCTTAATGTTAATAGCTTTGCCCCCTGATGCTACCAAAAGGCCATCGAGATGACAGTGGAAAAGATAAGAAAAGTCACACTAACTGTGTGTAGCATCCTATCAAATAAGTAAAGCAACTTTATACCACATTCATTGCTTCTCCCCTCCATTGCCATTCCTTTCACTGCAAGCTTTCTGCTCAAAGAGAACTGGCCAAGCTTTTCCAAGCAGTAGTTCGTGGTGAATCTTTCCCATCAGGCTTCATGCTACCACACTGCAAACTCATAGACCTAAAAGATCCTAGTTTTAGAAAGTCTCCAACTTCACAATAAAGGAGGTATCACAGTGTGACAATCTTGGCAGAGTACTGATGTCACAGAAGAGAATGGCTGCCTTGGCAGAACTGAATGCTTCATTCAATCCCTGCCCTTCCTTCTTGCAAATAAAGCTTTTTTTTTTTTTTCTCCTTCTTTTTTCGTTTATTTTTTCCCATTCCCCTGCAGATGGGAACAAAAGAACTGAAAGAAGGAAATCAACTTGTCTCCTCAGGGTACAACACCTAGCTCCCTTCCTTTTAAAAAGAAGCATGACAATTCAACAGAGAAGTAAAACTTCAATATTTACCTCTGTACAGACTGTGTTATAAAAAGCAATTAAGATTTCACCTTGGACCATAAAAATGGTCCATTAGAAAATGACCTTGAACTTCTTCCTTGACGCTCTTTATAATCTTATTCCTACAGATATTCAGGGGTCTCAAGTTATACAAAAGAGAACTTGCAATTTAATACATATTGTTTAAATTTAACTGTGATTGTATAGGCTATTTCAAAGCCTCTACATTCTCTTGCAATTCCATCTTGTGAGAAAGACCAATGTCAATCCAATGCTGTAAGGTGGGGATTTTGTTTAGTTTTTTTCTGTTGTTTTTCTCTTTTATTTGAGATTAACCTCTAACCATGACATAGTAAGTCAAAGTAAATACAGAAGCAAATCTACAGAATGTACTTTTAACTATGCATTTACTATCTTCTGTTCTACTTCCATAGTTCTTTTCTGTAAGAATGATGCAATGTTTAAACAGGCAAAATCAAAGGTCATTTTCTAACTTCTTTACCCAAGCAATATCACTGAAATTAATGAGAGGTCAATGAATTGAAGACTGGCTGCAAGATTTGGATCTTCCACTAAATGGCTTGCTGCCTGCTTACAAGTCACATTGCATGGTATTACTCTTTGAGATTTGTCTGCAGTAAAATTAAATATCAGTCAAAATCGATTTAATGGATTAATTTTTTAATAGATTACTTGCAAACTTCAGCAACATTGGTGCAAGACTTTCACTGAGCAGTTCCAAGGAACCCAAGGCAGGAAGGCAAGCACATTTCATTGAAAGTCATAAAATTGTAGCTGCAATAAGTGCATGCGTTTGCATGTGATAATCTATTTATAACAAGAAAGACTATCAAGAAATGCAGCATGTAGTATTTCTGACAGACCTTCATGGAAGTACTTCAGTCACTCAGACTACCAGTATCTATGAAAGCATTACCATTTTTTCCAAACTACACTACCTCTTGTCTTGCAGCCCCTGATTCTGACCCAGGAACCATCATTGCATGGAATACGTTAGCAGAACATAGAGGGGCCTATCATCATCATGAAGTGATGAAGAAGCTTAAGGACACAAAGCAATTGATTATTCTTGAAGAAGCAAACGATGAGATACCTCCAAAGCCAAAAGAGAAAGCGGCATGGAGATTCTAAAGAAAGTAGATTGGAAAATTGTGTATCTCCTCCTAGATTAGCTGAGAACCAGAGATGATCAACAGAAAAAAAAAAATCTCCATCCTTTTAGACACACCTTAGTTTTCAGAGTGGGTTAATTGGTAAGGATTTCCAGTCATTAAGACTTCAGGGCCCTTGGGTCTTGAAACTCATGAATATGACATCACTCCAGTAAAATAAATTATTCACCTTATCAGATATTCCAGGGCAGCAAAATCGTCATTGAATCATACAGGAGAGATCACTGCCCATCGAAAAGGCCTACACCTTTATAATACCAATAAAAGAGAAAAGGAAAGAGAGAAGAAACTGCTACAAATATGACAAAAAGCTAAACCAAAACTGAAATGTTAAGAAAAACACAGAAGCAATTGAAAACACTGGATTTCACAAAGTACAAAAATGATATTAGGAATATTCTTGTAGTTTTTTTCATGTATTTTACTATATCTCGTAAGTTAAATTCAAGCCACTGGAACTCTAAACAGCAATAGTAACATCAAAACAACTTATCCCTGTGTATAAACCTTTAAATCCTATCTTAATAATTGGATTAGATTAAAAATATTTAGCATTATTATAGCTTAGCATCACTTAATATAGCTTTAAATCATAACAGGATAGAGTAAAAAAAAAAAAATTAGGATCCAAAAAAATTGTACCCCAGGCTGGCTGCACTCTTAACTAATGACGTGCTACTCTCAAAACACTCAGTAAATGTGATACTGTTTTTCACTAAAGTCAGCATTAATGCACAAAGCTGTACATTAACCATAAAATCTTTCTAAATGACTAGCCACAATTGTATCTCTTCACTATGTGTATCCTGCATTATTTTGAACAAAACACAAGTAATTCACAACCTACATTTTCAGTAAATCCTTTAAATAACCAAAAATGCTTTAAATAATCAAAAGCTGACAAGGGTTATATTATGCATGGTAACAGGGCCCTCTTTAACTTTTATTCATCAAGGGATATAAATCATGCTCATTTAAATATCGTTGATGTTAGGAGGTTCCTGTCACAGATTATTTTAATAACGTGAAAAAGGGCATTTACTGTAATTATACCAATATCCTTTTTGTTGTTGGGGTCCTTTTTCTAAACTGAATACAAGCTGTCATCTAAATTCACTGCAGAGGAGTAAAGCAACATTGTACCAGTGCCTCACTGCAGAAACAGAGATTAATCTTGAAACAGTTGTGTATTCCCAAGCCACTAAAACAAATCCATTTTTAGGTTTTATTAGTAGAGTTGGCTGTAGCAAGGTTTACATGGATTTAAAAAACAGTTCAGCATCAGAACAAAAGTGACTTGTAGTACAATCAGATTCTCATACTGGTAAGAAGGGTAATGCACAACATCCTCCTTTTTCCTAAAACTTCAGATTAGAGCCAAAAATAAAGACCCAAGGAAGGTGAAAGTCTTAAAGTCTTTGTCTTCAAATGTAAACACACTGCCTTTTTAATTACAGCACTATTTGAAAACACTATGAGGATGTAAGTCGAGAGGAAAGGAATGGAGGAGAGATGGATGAGAAAATACCCAATAATAAAAGCACTATTCTTCTGACATCTAAATTGAGGTATTTTTTAAATCATAAAAAAAAAGCTGGGAAACATAAATGCTGCTACAGATGCTGTTCCAGATTGATTTCTGGAATTTACTGCACAAGCCCTTTTCAAGAGCAGATTTATAAACATCATTACGTATGGATAAACTACATCTGGCTCATTTCTTCAACAGGATTAACATGGACTGGATGGAGAAAACCAGAAAGCCTTCTGCAAAAGCTTTCCATAAATATACAAAGTTGCTTATTCCCTTACGCTTACATATCCCTAGAAGCAACATACAATACATTGTGATGCAATATATTTAGCGACTAAAAAAGAAAGTGGAGATGATGATTACTTCAAATTATTAATAGGGTCTTCATCAGGAATTTGCAATGATTATTTCCTCCTAACATGTACATTTATCAATTTACATACAATACATTACATTGACAAATTATTTGGCCATGAACTTCAAAAGATCTGCCAGAGCTTTCAGTGAATCAACTAGAAGGGGAAAATCAGATAGCTGAACTACAAAGCACTGATTACAACTGGATGGGTCCCATGAGTGTAATAAAGAAAATTCTTGTAATGTTCTCTATCTGCTGGTCTGGTGTTCTGACTAGAAGTGGCTCCACGTAGACTAACACTGCCAGATAGATGTTGCTGAAATGCTGTTATTATGTTAGCTTGAAGTGGTTGAAATGGGTTTAGATTTAAATACTACTTACAACTGGTTTTTAGAATAAACAAATTTCTTCATGAGTGACATAAAAGTGAAAAGGAATGGTGTAATAGCATCCCAACTACAGATGCCTCAGCTTACAGAAGGGAACTTATCCCAACACAGGCAATACTTGCCTTTAAGGGCAAGATCCCTTAAGTACTGGGACCTACATGCAAAGTGTGGCACAAACCTACTGTAAGGTAACTGTGCATATATTATTCAGTAAACCCATAAAAACCTAAGCCAAAAATTAAAATATTAATGATGTCTCTAATTCACACTGTGAGAATGGGGAAAAAAGGCAGTGAAAGAAGGGGAAAAAGAAGAAAGCTACAACTTTGATGTGACTGCTGCTGCAGCTGCATTCTCTACACAGCGCCCGATACTGTGAAAGGAGGACTGCAGCCCTCAGATGGTTTAGGTGAGGGGGAAACTCCCATCTGCCCATCTGCAGCTCCCTTGCTTTCAGCTAGCAAAGCTATCTTGCCAGCACTACTGTCTCAGACTCCTTTCTTGAAGGGTGTGACCTAAAGCAGGATTTCTTCAATCAGACTCCTCAGCAGAAAAGTTATTACCACTGGGAGATTACTAGTCCTCCATCCCAGCACTCTCCAAAGTGGGGTGCACATACACCAGGCATTGCACAAGACAAGTTGCCAGAGTGCAGGAAGAAATTATTTTTGTACCATTAATACATAAAAGAAACATAAATTTAAAAAAAGGTGTTTACGTAATTTGTATCTCATACTTTTTTAATTTCTGGTGGTTTTATGGTTTATAAGGTTCATAATATATTAATACAGGAGTACATGAATATAATCTATAAATAAATAACCATATATTGTGGGTGCATGCTCAAAAATGTTTTACTAATAGGGGTTCATGAACAAAAAGCTTTGGAGAGCACTGCTCAAACCCAGAAGAGAGGCTGGAAACCGCGGCCAGAATCCATAGTCCCTACTACCAAGTTAATCCTCTCGAAACTGTGGATTCAGCTGGGGGGGGGAGGATTGCCATTGCTGTGAAGCTCGCTGAAGTCCCCCTGAACCTATAACTTTTTACCAACTACTGGTGCCCTATAATTCTTTTAAATTTTTTTTTCTGATAAGCTTTGAAGAAAGAATTTTTATCTAAGCTAAAAACATTCCTTTCATGTTAGTCACTGGCTCCTGCTAGGCATTCACGAAAAGAGTCAAAAAAGTCAGTAGCTATATCGGGAACATTTAAGGTAACTTTCACAGGATATTGGAAATTAGGCAAACTTCACACTGTACTCAGTTCGATGTGAATTCTATTGCAGCTGCACTCACTGCCATCTTTGTGATAACATTTAGATGAAGGCTTTCAAGATAAAATGCAGGAAGTAGATTTAAATGAAAAGAAAATACAACTATTTAATCTTGATCTATTTAAGATAACAGAACAGAGATAAATGCAACATTTGTACTAAATTTTCCTTCTCTATACTTGGGGAGTTGGGGTATATTGCTCTATAGAGAGTGAAGCAACAGAGGTGTGTGCAAAAGTTTTGGGGTTTTTAGGGGGGTTTTTTTTTGTTTGTTTGCTTATTTTTGTTTTTTGGGGTTTTTTACATCTTTTGTTTGTACAAACCAGCAGCGTAGAGAACAAGGTAAAAATTGAAGGAGTAAAGGAAAGCCAGAAGGAGGCACAGTATTTATTCACTATTAGCAACAGCTGAGAGTACATCTATGAGCTGAAAGCATGAGGGATTTAAAAGCCCCTTTAAGTTTAACATATTAAAATCTATAAAATATTCCTTAACTGCTGAAGTGGCAACATGCCTAGAAAGCATCTAAGATTAGCCATTCAAAGCATGCTGCTATCCAATTCTGAGATGCCAGTGGAAACAGAGCTGTGTCCATTCATGCCATTCCTGGAATTCAACTAAATATAATAGCAACACTTCCTGAGCACTTCTGACAGTCAAAATACTTGAGTATCAAAGAATGCGTAGGTCAGTTTCCACTACGAAACGATCACAGCTGTAGCAGCACTATTAAGAAGTTCATGTCAATCCAATAGAAGAAGTATAAGGACAACACAAAGGAAAATCAGGACCAATTATCACATATGAGCAAGGAGAGAACACCTAATAACTAAGAGCAATAGAACAGTCAACTTCTAAAGTTAGGAAAAAAACCAGAAAAAACCCACCCACAATTTTTTTTCTAAGTGAATTGGTAAATATTAAATTCGCTGTATCAAACACTAAAGCTAAATACAACAAAATTAATCTTTTTTTTACCAAGACCGATCATGGCAAGACACAGGATCCACTTTTGCTGGGACTGCAGAAATTACTACTGTCAAGAGGAGTATGCCTTTGAAAGCTATGACTACTGAGAAGTCTGTAACTTCCACCAATACATTTTTATTGAAAATCAGTTTCTTAAGATTGCATTGGAAAACAACTATGCTTTTATTAAAACCAAGAACCCAAACAAAGCCATCTTAATAGAAAAATAACTTAATCATTTGCTAGGAACAGACAAAGTAGCCAGGATGAGGTTTTGGCTGGGAGCCTTAGTAACTGTTCCCGTATCTGCACTGAAAGGTGATCAGGACTTGCCAAAGCAAGGAATGACTGAGAGCAGGAGGTAAGAGCTTTATTTTGGCAAACTGCAGCATCTAGTGATTTAGGTGGAATTTAAATTTAGGCAGTGGAGAAGAAGAAAGGTATCAAACAAGTGGATGCTCAAGACAGAATTCACGGTCGCCTATACAGGGTCAGATAGTGAGAAGCAGAAGATAAGGGTGGTGAAGGGAGAGAAAATACCATGCCTGACTGCCTAGTTCTTTGAACTATTTCTTTGAAACTCAACACCAAACAATTTTTTTCCCTGAGAAAGCAAGAAGACAGGCTTTGTCTTCACTGGTAAAACACACACATGGAAAAAAAGGTATTTCTGGAGTTCTGGGACACGTCCAGCTGGCTGCATTTTGATTTACTCCTTGTACAAATTCATTTTTACACAACTTCTGTTTCATGACCATTTCATTTCTAAACTGCTTGAGGTATAAGTCACGTTTATGTGGAGGGACGCTGCTGTTTACAGGACCAACAGATTTCATAACTTGCAAAATGTGCATTATGAAAAGAACTACCTATTGGCTTGTAATAGCTGAAGGCAATCCAGTGGAATTGCACCTACTTCTGCTTCCTAATGCTGCTGCTGTAAAGATTCATTTGAATCCTTGTCAGGTATTATTTGCTTCTTATTCCTCTGTACAGCCTTCCAGACATTCAGGGATCCTAATAACCAGATCAGGAACTGACAGGCAGATGTGATGAGTGTTTATAGCAGCAAATGAAGCCAGTAAGATCTCTTCAGTAATTACTCCTAGATTTCTCAGACTGAGTAGCCAGGAAAAATTGTTATTTTCAACTTTAGTCTTTGATCCTCCAGCTGAAAGGAAAGAACATACCTCCCTGACTCCTCTGCATTATCCACCTCTTCTGCTCTACTCTAGACTCTGCCCCTGTTTTTTCCTCATCCTGCTTCAACCCACTCTTCATTTCTCAGTCTCCAGTTTTGACCAATCTACACTTTATAGAGACTGAATCTGCATTCTACCAGATGCCTCATCCACATTTTGAACAAAGGTTCCTCCCCTCTAACTTCCCCCCCACACATGCATTAACTGGGATGTTAAATGACCTCTTGCCACCGGACTCAAAGGACGCCTCCTTATCCTGACAACATGGAAAGGAGGATGGAATAACACTGGAGACTTCCCTCCAGTATTCTGTGCAATCATACACCAAATTAGGTAGAAGGCAAAAAGCACTGTAGGAAAATGGGGACTTATCTCCACAACTCTGTGCAAAGGTACGTTTAATTCCTCTGATAATAGCAATGTCTTGGTGCAAATTTATAAAAACAGCAAGAAAGTTGATTGGTTGAATTTCCCTTCAAAACCTCAGTATGTGCATTTTGAAAAGAAAATGCTCAAGCTGGAAGGTGCAGCTTATCAAAATAAGGAACAACTAAAATCTTGGTTTTCTACAAAGCAGCAGGCAACTTTAGTGACAGATAGCACTTTGGTCTCTGTCCACAATTTCTCAGAGCTGACTCCTTGAAGCACCTTGGATACCTTACTTCTGTTTCAGTGTTTGATGTCGACTGCCCATGGCCATTTTTTATTGGCACCACATTACAGGATTTGCTCTCAGCTGTAATCTACATCTAAGACATCACAAAGACACTATCTAGTACCTTTGACCCACAAGCAGTAAGCACTAAAAATGAACTTTCAAGGAGAAGTTTTATCAAACTTGCCTGCAAACACTCTAAATTGAGAGTTTTAATGATGAGGCATTTTCCCTCAGTATATCCTCAATTTTGTCTTCCTCCAAACCTATCCAAAAACATTTTGACATAAAATAAGGAAGGATGGGGACAAAAAGGATGCTGTCAAATTATTAAAGTAGAGCCCAGCAAGGAGACCTAGAAGGGCTGTAGAGAAATACACTTGTCACTCGTGCCTCACTCTTGATAGATATTCTATATATCCTTAAGTTTCAAATTACAGTTTTTATTATTGTCTCCTTGGGCAAACTACTACAGTGCTTATCCAACCTTTATGATAAACTGAATTGCCCTGGTTTTTCAACAAACAGCTTGTGAACAGTAGGCTGAACATAGAACCTCACTTTGTAAGACATAACTGAGTTTTACACTAAAAATACATTTCCAAATGTCAGTATTTCCATGCTTATTTCAAATTAGCCATACTCATGTGTCAGGCTTTCAAAGACACATTTAAATTGTCAATGCAAAATTTGTAAACAGTTTTCAAACAACTTAGTAGTATGCCGAAAGTGCACTAAGGCAGAGAATTCACTATTAAGTACAACCTTCATTGGCTCACATATCAGTAAAAGTTGATATGCAAAGTATCAGCTTTTTCTGTTGTCATTCTGTTGTCATTCTGCTTTTTTGTGGTTTTGCATATTTTTTTTCCTGTATTATTCCTATATTTCCTGTATTAATAAAAGAGAAGACATAATGAAAAACTTGAGAGAGAATATAAGTGACAATCGGCAGCCCCATATAAGGCTTTCAGACTGTAAGACCCTTTCTTAGGGCAGAAAAATATCCATATCCTTACTGACATAGCTTCTCTTCATTGAGATTACACTAAAATCTGATACTTGATTTCTTTAACATGCCAGGGTAATGAGTTTGGCAATGCTGAATATTACTGTGTTACTCCTCCCATGGAGATCATATTTCTGGAGGATATTCAGCAAGCAGAAAAAGAGGGGGAGTAGAAGGGGTGTTTTAAAAGTCCAGCAACAATTTATTTCCTAGAGTGAACATTTTCTTCAAATCGTCTTCTTTTACTGACCAAGTCTAATAATATACAGAGTTCATCACATTTCAGGTCTCTAAATCTCACAATCAAAAGATCAAGAGATACCAAGTACAAGGTGATATTGGAGTACTGAAAATATTATCCTCAGTATTTCCCTGAGTTCTAAAACATTTTCTCTGACTTGAACACTCTTACATATGGTGGTACACACAACACAGGAACATCAACTACTGACGTCAAACTGGCGTAGGAAATTACACCTGGTACACTGTAACAGTTACGACAACAAGCAGAATCTGCCCATTCTACTTCTGGACAACTTATTGTATTCCACAAAATTCTGATTTCCAAAATTTCAGAATCACAGAACAATAGAATATGCAGACTGGGAAGGGACCCACAAGGATCATGAGTCTCCCAATTCCTGGCCCAATGCAAGACACCTCAAGAGTAACACCATGTGCTTGAGAGCATTGTCCAAATGCTTCTTGAACCCTGTGAGGCTTGATGCTGTGACTGCTTCTGTGGGGAGCCTGTTCAGTGCCCACACACCCTCTGGGTGAAGAACCTTTTCCTGATACCCAACTTAAACCTCCCTTGGCTCAGCTTCATGTTGTTTTGAGTCATGTCACTGGTCACAAGAGTGAAGAGATCAGCACCTGCCCCTCCACCTTCCCATCATGTCTAAATGCCGTGTTTGGACATGGAAATCAGTAGCCTGAATTTCAGAAGGGTTTCCAGCTATTTTCAGAAGGATTCCAGGTATTACCTAGCTAGGTACACATTAGCACAGTGACTGTCAATCATTAGCTAGCAATCCCAGCAACCCAACAAAGACACCAACATTTTTTGTGGTAGCTAAGTTGATTATTGAAAAGAAGAATCCCTAACTGACTTAGTTAAGCTATAGGCTGAAAACTGACACGGGGGAAAAAAAAGCAAAGATCAAAAAAAACAAAACAAATCCAACCAGGTTTTTTTTAAAGTGGCCAAGGATTAAAACCACATTGTTCATTCTTAATTACGATCTGACAAAGGCTGCTTCAGTTTCTTTTCTTCTAAGATAATACAAATGAACTCCTTAAGGATTGTGAATGTAAGGAAAATACCATCTTTTCAACTTTTTCTAAGAAAATCTCTCTTTGTTTTGTTGTTTCTTCTTCTTTTTGTTTTTTTATTTGGGGCAGTGGTGGTGTTTATTAAGGTATTTTTTTTTTAATGTATGCCTCCTAGAGATAGCAAAGAACTCAAATAATGCAAACACATCAATGAAAACCTTCTGGTGTAACAAAGCCTTGCAGATTTTCCCATTGTTTTGTTCTAATTGAATGCTTTCTGCCAGCTATTTAATTTTCATTCTGGCTTAACAGAACTATAACCAAAACTAGGCTTCCTAATAAAGAATGGTAGGATTTTTTTAACCTCTACTACCTTGAAACTCACAACATATTTTTACTAGGATATTCTGCTTTATCACGAGCCCACACATGATAAGCTTTACATGAGATGGAAAAATACATCTGACAGTACCATGCTTAACATTGACAAAACTCTCTTCAGGAGGAGAGCAATCTGCATCTTTTTGAAAGGTTCTACCTGACCTGGTCACTTATAGCAACATAAAATAATTGTGAGATAAAAGGTGGGAAAAAGACATAAAAAATCCCCCTACAAAATGTTGTTTTATCACAGCTAATTATTCTGACTCGTAGAATTTGTGATGAATGTTTTCAGAATCTTCCATTTTCAAAAACTTGCATGCTTTTATTGCCATTTTTAATTTTATTTCAGATAAACTTTTTTATAAATTCAGTTGACAAACGTTCATCCAAGCATGAATTGCTAAGCTTTACACAATTCACAGTGATGAGCAACAGTGTGTGACAAAACTTAAAGCTTATTCAACTTCTGAACTACTAAGCAAACATACATTGCAGAATGAGATGAATCTTTAGGTTTTTTGCTGACAAAAGTTTAGTAAAATCTTCTCTTCCCACTGGTGAAATGCCCGTCTCTTTAAAGAACATCACTTTTAAAAACCCCTTTAAAAATAGACACGCTATTGGCTTGTTTTAATAAAATAAGTACAAAAACTACAATTGGCATTTTCATAGGTAATGATAAAATACTGATCCTTTTTTCGCTGCTCTGAAATAACTGTTGACTTTTGTTTTTTCTTTTTAAAAGTTAGCTTTCTAATTTACATTTAATTAAAAGGATTTTTAAATTTTTGTTTTCAAGTTAGAAGCTTCGCAGTAGCATTTGGAGATATCACAGCAATCAAACCAATGTGAAAAGATTTAATACATTTAACTGGTAAATCTTGAGTTGATAAAGAACCACAATGCAGGCTAAACAGTTTTCTAATATGTATTGAAATGTATGTTATATATGTATGATGGTGTATAAATTTTACTTGTAAGTTGCAGTGTTTTTTACACAGGACTGTTGATCAAACTTTTTGCATTAAAAAAAAGCCTGTTCTGTCCTCATATTATGACAAACATATCTTCGTCTTTTGGCTCATATTTTGCTCCAGAATCCATGCTAACCATGTCTTTTTCCAACTTCGTTTTAATACCTACATTCATATTTTAATATTTACATTCACAGGCAAAAGCAAACACATTCACTAGTTCAGGTAAGAGAGGTTTGGGTTTTTTCTGAAATACTTGAATCGAATCATAGAATATCCCAAGTCAAAAGGGACCCACAAAGATCATCAAAGTCCAGCTCCTGGACCTGCACAGGACAGCTCCAAGAATTCAACCACGTGCCTGACTGTTATCTAAATGCTTCTTGCATCCTGGCAGCCTTGGTGCTATGACCTCTTCCTGGGGGAGCCTGCAATTTGATGGCAAAAAAAAAAACCAGAACAGTAGAATGCTAATACAACTCTTTTCCCAGGATTTATGATGAAATAGTAATAAAAAGCACAGGAAAGCTTGGGTGGGAAGAGGAAGTTCTTATTAATTCTGTGGACGGAAACTCTAGAACCTATCAGTGCAACCTGTGGCAATGTTTAACCAAATTCATGGTAAAAAAGGTTTTTCTTACGCCTAATTAGAATGTTCTATGCTCCAACTTGCATCTGTAGCCTTTGATTCTACCCCAATGCACCTCTGAGAACAGCCTTCTGTTCTGTCTTCTCTAAGTCCTTCCTTTACCTAGTTATAATCAGAAGACTGAGCCCTCCTGACCCTTCTCTTGTGGCTAAAACCCCTTGTCCTCTCATCTTCTTTCCACACCCTAGGTGCTCTCTAGCCTCCTGCCTTCCTGGAAGCTCTGCACAGAACCTGCTCCAGCATGCTGATGTCTTTCTTGTTGTGGGATGCCTAAAACTGGATAGGGCACTCAAGGTCTATCCTCAAGAGCTTCAAACACAAGGGATGAATCACTTGCCCTGATCTCTTGGCTACACTTCTGCTGCTGCAACCCAAGGTGCAGCTGGCCTTTGCTGCAAGGACGCACTGCTGACTCACAGAATCACTTAAGTTGAAAAGGCCTCCAAGGTCCTGAAGGTCTTTTTCTGCAAGGCTGTTTTCTATCCCTGCCTGTGTTGTAACAAGGGGATACTCCATCCCAGATGCATTTGCAAATCATTTATAAATTTCAACTTCATAAGGTTCCATTCAGCCCATTTCTCCACACTGTGCAGGTCTAGGTTGTGGGAGCCTCACCTCTATGAGGGTACTGGATTTATCAGTCCTTTATATTAAATATCTACAAAGACCACTATATATCCTTTCCCAACAAGTAGCCTAAATCAGATCTAACACTGACAGCTGCACAGGAAAACTGTAATTGCAATTTTATTAACTTGACCAACACAGCAGCAGCTGTCTACCAATGTCACAATGCATTCCAGCTATTTCTTCAATGTTCTTGAAATGAAAGCTCTTATGGGTTTATCAATTAGACTTGTGGTACTTTTCTTTTCAATGAATTTGCAAAAATTGTATCCTCCTAAGGAAAATGTAAGTTTCCTGGTGTTAAAGTGTGAATAACATAGGCATTTCTAAGGAAGAGAACTCTACTGAAGAAAGCATATACAAAGCAGGTGTGCTTTCCATGTTATTCAGCTTATTAGACTGCATTTTTGCGACTTGTAAGATACAGAAACTTCAGCATATTGCTTCAGGCACTCAGGCACAAATGACAGTCTATTCAAGAGACTTTCAGTAACAAATGGCACATCAGTTCTAGCAATTCCAGTACTGAGTAGAAATTCAGTTGAGAAAAAGTCTGTTGCCTTGCAAACGCTGTGTTCAAAGAAAAAGAGTAGGCTAGGTTAGAGCTACACTCCTCAGTTCAAACACTAAGACTCCTTAAAAAAAAAAAAAATCCAAAACAACAACAACAAAAAAAACCCGAAGAAACTGCTCACATAAAACAGTGATAAAGAATATGAAAGAAAATCTTAAAGTTCTAAGGATTTGCTAACAGTACACTTCTTTAATATGTGCTTAAAACTATCAGAGACTGAAGAGCTCTAAAGATATGCTGGCATCTAATTGCCCCGCCCACCCCCCCCATACTAAAGGGAGTGACAGACTGAAGATCTGGCCCAGAAGGAATAAGCACCTCAGCCAGAGGAATGAAGCAGAATAGAACATGACTTGTCTCCTTATGGAATGTACCATGAAATTTTAATACTCAGCAGGCTGAGTAATGAACTGTTCAGAGGCTGCCAACAGGGAAACACTGGGGAAGGGAGGAGTTCACAAGTTTTGTCCTAACTCATGGCCTAAGCATTTTATTCCGTTTTATCAGAAGCTACTGATTCTGCCTTTGGTTCACAGCCAAGTACTTGTTCCTTAAAAGAAAACAGTCAAGCCCTTTTTAGCAAAATTCCTGGTGAATACAGTCCCCAATCCCCTAAAAAAATGACTACAGATCAAGGATATGTCAAAGAATACAATGCTAAAGAAACATTCTCAAATGTAGATGAGCACTGGGAAGTCAGCACAGCAACCTGACAGAATTTTGACTTCGTTTAGTATCTGTGTTAGTTCTAAGCCCCTAAAATGATGATTTAGAATTTTTTGGACAGAAGATTACTTATTTAATACATATGGGATAAACAACAACCCAACACAAACAATATTAGATTATTATTGATTTCCTCTTTATATCACTTGCCAAGCCTAAGGACAGCTATCTAACTGTAAGCTTTCGATGTTATCTTCTGAAAAACAGTATTTCAGGTACTTCTTAAAATGTTTTTAGTTAAAATGCTAGAAATTGCCTGGTCGTGCGTAAAACATTTCCAGGGTAAATTACAGATGTCAAAAATTTGCATAATATCTCTTCCATTGTTCTATGTATTGCTATATTCCACAGACAGATAAGCAGTCCAATTATTAAACTTCTTGAATAACTGGAGTTTCAGAACTCAATGAAGAGTCAGTTGATGTTAATATCCCTGGTAACTCTAAAGTATAACTTTATCAATAAGAAAAAAGTTCACCAAGGAAGCATTTACTGCACAAGAAATTTCCCAACCTTCATATCGCTGACTGGAATAATCCTAAAATAACAGCATTATTTAAACATACCTCAGTATTACTCAAACATATTTCAGATAACTTTCTTGAAATGCAGCCATACCATATGTAAACTTTAAAGTGCTAGGCAAACACACTTGACATGCAAATATAGTATTCTCCTGCACTGCCAAATATTACCTATTTCATGCTGAAAAAAACTTAAGTAACATACTTTTTCTAATGTTGACAAGCCTAGATGGTGACAAACATATAACAGAGGATTTTATCTTAAGGAGTTAATTCTCAACTGATTTATTAAGAATGCTTGTATTTTAAGTCAACTTCATGTACAGCTTCTGCTGAATTAGTGAAAGATTTTTCTGACTTCTGCCATTTTAATGGATCTTTCATTCAGTATTTTTGTTACATCTTTGACATTCTACTGAATAATTATTTCCTACTTATAATGGAAAAATATCATTTATTTGATTGAAACGTTGTTTGAATTGCTTAGCTTGGCATGTTATACTTACTATTATCTATTCATATTTCCACTGATAAAAATAGAACACATGCCTATACAACTTTTTTTTTTCCTCAATTCTTGAAACTCTAGTACCATCATCTTCCATTTATTAGCTTCACTGAGAAAACAGAAACACACGTATCAAGAAGCTAAAAACTGCAAAGTCTGTACTTCCACTAAATTCACCAAGAGATCAGTTTCCTTTGTTACAATTTCTTAAATAAACTTGCCATCCTCCAAACAATGTACCAGGACAATTTCTTAAAGTAAACCAATGTTTAAACAAAGAGAGTCACTTATATCTTCTCATTACATTTTGATGACAGGTCAGCAGCTTTACGTAATTCATTCTAAAGCTTTTAATACCTTGAGTGATAAAATTATGATTAAACAGGTTCACTTATCAATACATCTCTGCAATTATGAAGCTAAAAATCTTCAGCTGAAAATTACAGCTGTATTGGTGGGGGAAACAAGTTGCTGATAATCCATTCAGACTCCAGCAAATCAACGAATTCCAAATGTGACTACTATTCTGTTACTGGACAAACAAGATACAAAATCGCATGAAATTTTCTTTTTAAAAAGCAGGTCACAATGCAAATTTTCAAACTCTACTAAAATCTCATTCTCCCTAGTGTATAACTTTTTTACAAAAAGATTATCAAACTTGGTGATAATTCATAACAGCAACAAAATTTACTAATTATAAAGACATCAACAATTTGTACATTACCTAATGCTGCTCATGCTTCCAGTTTCTGATCCAAGTTTACATCTCTCCAGCTGGCTTGCAACAATCTGACGTTCAGCCTCAAGTTCTCGAGTCAGTCTCTCAAACTGCAGTTCCTGAAAAAAGAAAGTTAAACCATTTGCTTTGACTTCTCTTGAGATTAAGAAGGAATTTCCAAATACATTTAGTAAGTCAGGCCTACAGAGTTCATGCAGATCTCTCAGTAGCATACAGATCTTAGCAAGCTGACCTAAGTATGATCACAAATAAGTACAATTTGTGTTACTGAAAAAAAGATGCAAAGTTCTGTGGATGATCCTGTGGTGACAGAAGTTTCTGCACTTAAAAATTGATAACCATCACAGTATACACCAGTGAAATTAACTAAATTGTAGGTGTGTTGATATGGCCTGAGCACAGCTTAATTTCTGCATTTAATGATGTGCAGTAGGAAAACTCAAGTAGTTTTGGACAAAAGCTGTGCTAACATTCCTACCACTAATTTAATGTATTTTCTTTTATTCTGTCAAGGAAACCAAATCACTCCTACCAGATAAGATTTATCCACAGAGCTTATAAAAGTACTTATAGCGTGGTTTTGGTTTTATACACAAAAGATTCTTTTTTAAATTAAAAAAAGTAAAATGAATATAAGTAAAATCTCCACCATTTCTTAAAGGGCCACATTCCCCACATACTGTAGCACTAGTTTTATCAAATTAAAATATTAAATACTTTTGGGGAGCTAATGGTTATTGCAAATTTGTGAAGTGTTGCTGCCCTTCCATTTTGGTCATAGTTACATTATGTCATTTTCACAGGTAAACAAAAACATCTCTCCTGCCCCTTTCTGATGAAGGCTGAAGGAGAAATATTTTGAGAGTCCATTTCTTAAATAATTCCCCTACCCACACAAATTCACCCATTATCCCTTTCTCCCTCTTTTTTTTTCCAAAAGGACCTCCCTGTAATGCAGAGTATGGGAGGGAGTCCTTTGAATAACTCCTCAGAAAGGTCCTGCCTGGCAGAACAGCACTGGAAATTACTGGAGTCATGACTTATGTCCACCAAGGGCCATTGAGAACTTAGTATTTGAGAGAAAGGAAGAAATGGTAGAAGCAGAGTAGGACTCATAAGTGTTCATTCTATGTCCTACCCAAAACCTCTGACCAAGAAATCAAGGGTAAATGAAGGCATTAAACTTTTCACATCTCTGAAATGAGGCAAACCATAACTGAAATGTAAGACAGGAACTGGCTGGTGGTCATTCTGCTTAATCCAACTGGATCACTCCTCTTTGTTTCTCTTGCTACTGACATGGAATAACTTCTGTCCTGCACTATGAGTAAAGGGGGACATCCACATAGATTATACACAGCATGAAATAGCCAGTGAATACTTAACTGGCCACTATGTGACAAAGCCTGCTTAACTGTGAATTTATTATTCCAAACAAATCTATACAGAGTACAAGAATGCCACTGAAAGTCAGATTGATTTGAAGATCAAAACATCACTGCTCATTAAGTGAAATGGTCAACAGTGCTATAGTAACCAATAGTTAATAGTATTCTCTTCACATTTTTGTAGCGTGCAGAACTATCTTTTTCACTGTTACCTGAAGATATGATTAATAAAAATCACCTGACAATAATCACCTCTTTCATATATGCCTCCTTCACAGAGAGCTTTTCTCTCACCTAGAAGAATCAATTGCCTGAAAAGCCAAAGAGACCGTTGATCGGGTTTCCAAGAGTTATTATTCAAATCCTGGTCTTGTTTGCATAAAATAAAACCCTTAATGCAGAAATACTACTAAATTGTTGAAGAATGAAAAATCAAAGTGATACAGTATTTGCCATGCCAGCATGCTTATATCAAAGCATGCAAGCCTGGAGAAGTTTTGATAGTATAAAATACCCAAGAAAATCAAACTGAGCATTATGTTTACTTTCAAAATAAAAGCAGAAGTTTTAACAGCTATCCTGTTCCACTGCATTTTTTAAGCTCCTTGATTCTATCACAACAATGCACATTTTGGTGCTTAGCATAGATTTTCATCCAGTCAGTTCACCTCTCACCATCCCAGGTGAGGCAGGTCAGACGTGTTCTTTGCCGTGGCTTAGCACGGACACTTGGCTTACCTGCCTAGTAAGAAGGTGCATCTGTCCCCATAATGCTGCCAAGAGAATGTTAAGCACCAAGAACTCGGCAACAAATGCTCCTCACTCTCTGTTGTCCACCTGCCTTTTCCTAGACATCAAGTGCAGCTCATTGTGTTCTTTAAATCTAGTAGGGATGCAAACAGTGTTTCTCCAGCTTCTCCCTTTTGTCCATGCTATGCCAAGCCAACTAAATACAGAAATGCCCCAAACCTATTTTACTGAAATACTTCAAAAGTAAGTATTATTTTGCCTTTTTTTTTCCTTCAACGGTCTGGATTGTGTATCTTCTCATATCTTTTCTATGCTTTGTATTCCTTCAATTAATCACTCTGGTTGACAACTTTTCCAGAAACTTCTGCATTTCTTCAAATAATACCCTTTTGTCATGATAACTTTGTCCACAGAACATTTTTTTGCTCATGATTCTAGTCTCCAAAATATACTTTTCTACTCTTCACTTTGACATTTATTTTTCTTTCCTACTTACTGCTTTCTGTTCTCTTCTGCCTTCCATCTTTCTTTCATTTCCTAGCACATTTCATGACTCATCCTCCACTAAATTTCTTTCAGTCCTATTACACTAAGAGCTACTCCAGCAAATGCCTTAAACTGATTGGTTTAAGGAATTTCTCTCATTCTCTCTCTCCCTGGTTCCTTATTGAGGAAACTCTGCTCTTCTCAAAATGTAGAAATTATTGTTTTCTGGTTTCACTGCCCACATTATTTAAGTCCTGCCCTGCAGAGATTACTAGAAAAGGGCAGTTGTATGTATGTTACTCCTCAAGCAGGAAGCAGAGATGTACTCAATTACTTAAGAAAGAAATAATCTTGGGTTTCTAATGCATGAAAATGGCTAGAAAACATGAACAGGAACATCATTACCAGCTTTTTAATTACTACTATTTCTTGCTTAATCATGTTCTGTCAGGTGCCATCAGAAGTTAGAAATTAAAGGAAGGAGATAAAAGGTGGGGAGGTGGGATATGTGCAGAGTTAAACACTTACTACTTCAAGAATTATCCTCTACATTAAATTTAATAAGCAACTGTGTTTGGTATTCCCTCATGCCATGAAAAGGTGCAGGTCCACAGGGTTGCCTTTGGACTGAGAAAAGGAAAGAAGAATTCAAATAAGATTTGTGAATCTGTTTTCCCTCCATACCAAGAAACCTGGGCAGAAAACAAATAAATAAGCTTCCTTCTCTTTGTTTGGGAAGCAGTGAGAGTGACTAATATTTGAATAAATCCATATGTTTTACATTTCAAGCAGCTGTCACAGTGTAAGAAGACAGAAACCAGAAATAGCATTTGCTTACATTTTATAAAAATAATCACTGAACCTGACTCCGTCATTTGTCTTATTTGTTATGTTTACAATCATTTTCACCAGTTCATGCCACATTGTGTTATCTTCACAACTTTCTATTATTTATCTGAATCAAGCTAATCAGAACAACAAAATTAAAAACAAATTCCTACTCACTGATTATGCAAATCTGTTGTCAAGACAATTGCAGAATGAAGAACAGCAGAAACTACAATGCAACATCAAAATTAATTTACTTAATAGCATGTCAAGAGCAGCCTCAACGACTGTGTTACAAAGGGCAATAATGCCAAAGCAAGCGCCCATGCAAAGGCACTACAAAGTGCAGTGACCAGCCTGGCAGTCCTTAGCACTTGGCACCAGGAGGGGGTGTGGGAGTGGGAAGCCACCAGAGATCAGAGATAATGATGAGAGTAATCCAGAGAAATCACTCAAGAGAGCAACTTGGAAAGGGAAGAACTTCATGATAACCTTATCAAATTGTTTTGAAGTTATACAAAGTATTTATCACCTAGAGCCTGAAGTAATTTATGTTTTAAAAATGGTATTTGGCCACTACCATGCTGGGGTTAGTTTTGTAAAAAATATTCATTATTCCATAGATGGCAATTCAATGCACTTTCTTTTTCAGCAGGAGTTTTGTATTTTATCTGTCCTCTGCAGCCACCAAAGCTTCAAGCAGTATATAAGACTTGAGCCAGGTCATAACATTTCACAGTGGTCCAGACACTGAACAAGCATGATGGAAATCTTCACAGCCTTTGGAAAAGTTAGGAACTCCTGAGCTCAGGGCACACCAAACCAGAGGATATTCTGGTTTTTTTTTTTGCTTTACATGTGCTGGGTCATCTATATTGACCCATTTGAATGTTGGGAAAGGTAAAATAGGGCAAAAGAAATTGGCCTGTATTTGGAGTTGATCTCATTTTACTTTGTCTGTTACAACCTTAAACTAATCCTTCAATTGTTTCACACAGAGATATGTATCAATGCCAAGCAAAAGACACAGTAAAATCAGTAGTGACAGTAAAAAACAGCTGATTAAAAACAAACAAACAAACAATTAAAAAACAAAAAACAAAAACAACAAAAAAACCACCAAAAAAACTATGTAAATTTAGACCCAAGAGGGTTGCAAAATTACTGGGTTCCTAAGAATTGTTAGGTCACGACATGAAAAGAGGAGAAGTGTTTAGCTTTTGATTGCAAATATGCTATAAAAAACCTAATTGGGGCAAATGGTGATCATTTGAATCTTCAAATACAGACAAATAACAGCACTGATAATCCAGGTTGGGAATCCTGGGTGAGATGAATACGGGAAGTCTGATTACAGCTACACAAACAAATAAATCGTCTCTGGGATTGAAGTCTTCCAAAGAAGGATCTTAGAAACCGCAGAAGTTCAAAAAAAGTACACAGGCTGTAGAAGTGTACAACGTTGGCTCTATCTTTTTGTAATCTGTTAAACAAGAAAAACCATACCTCAATTAATGCCACAAGTAGTATATGTATATTCCTAGGCACATCCTATGGCATCATGCACAATGCCACATACTCCACATCTATACGCTCCAAATGAACGCCACTACTCAGAGTAGTGTTGGTAACAAATTGTTCTTAACCTATTGTACCAAACACACATGAATAGCAAAAACTGGAGCACATGCTTCCTAAGGAAAACAGCAAAACCTAGGAAAGTTTAGCTTGGCAGAAACCTAGGGACAGATAGCATCAGACACAAACCAGACCTGACAGCCCATCCTGTAAGTAGAAGGAAAACAGAGTGTCTTCATGCTTTCAAACAGTACAAAAACCACCACTACCAATACCCCCAAACATCTGACACTAAATGCTCTTCAAAAGCTTCGAAACTGGACTTTAGAATCAATATTACCAATCAATAGCTTCCACATTCTCTACACTCTATTGTTGGACTGTGTTTTCACTTGTTCTGTTCTTATCCTTTTTCACTGGACTTACACTGAATAACATGGGGGTGATGGAAAAAGCTCACAGAAAGGTAATCAGACAAGCAGAGAGGCGGCAGATTCAAAAACTCAGTGGTGGGTACATACGTTCTTGAAGAATCTTAATGGAGAAGTGACTGCACCTATAAGTACAAGTTTCCAGGTAACCAACCTGAAGGAAGCAATTCATACACTGGAGGGCAGGACTACCACTCAGATGAACTTTGACAAGCTGGAAGGCCAACAACAGTGCCATGAAGTTCATGAAAGAGAAACAAATGGTCCTGCATAAAGGATGGAATCCCATGTAACAGTACAGCATCTCCTCAGAAAGGATCTGGGGGCGTGGTGGACACAAAGTTGTGATCAGCAGTGCATTGCTGTGGTGACAATGGCCAAACACTCATTTCACTGCACTAACAAGAGAGCTACTAGTAGAACAAGGAAACTATTGAAGTGATTAGTCCCTCTTATTCAGTACTCCTTAAGCTTATATCAAGTAGAGTGGTTGATTTTGGGCCACCAGGACAAGACATGACAAGATTTTTGAAGCAAGACCACCAGAGGGCCACAAAAATGGTTGGTCAGAAGATTAAAGCACATATTATACAAGCAGAAGGTGAAGGAATTTGGTTTGTTTAGCATGGAGAAGAGATGGTCTAGGGAGGATGTATTTCACAGAATCACTAAGGTTGGAAAAGACCTCCAAGATTAGAAGTCCAACCTTTGACCAAGCACCACCATGTCAACTAGACCACAGCACTAAGTGACACATTCAGTCATTTCTTGAACACTTCCAGGGATGACTCTCTTCCAATGCTTAACAACCCTGTCAGTGAAAAAATTCTTCCTGGTGCCCACCTGAACCTCCCCTGGCACACTTTGAGACTGTTGTGCCCTTGTCCTCTCACTGGCTGCCTGGAAGAAGGGATTGATCCGCACCTTGCTATACCCCCATCAGGCAGTTGTAGAGAGCAACAAGGTCACCCCGAGCCTCCTTTTCTCCAGGCTAAACAGCCCCAGCTCCCTCAGCTGCTCCTTATATAACTGACCCCCCAGACCCTTCACTCTGTCGACCTCCTTCAGACACGCTACAGCCCCTTGATGTCATTCTTGCAGGCAGTGGCCCAGAACCAAACACAGGATTTGAGGTGTGACCTCACCAGTGCCGAGTACAGAGGGACAATCACTGCCCTGGTCCTGCTGGCCACACTATTGCTGATACAGGCCAGGATGCCATTGGCCTTCTTGGCCGCCTAGGCACAGCTGGCTCATGTTCAGTTGCTGTTGACCAGTACTCCCAGGTCGTTTTCTGCTGAGCAGCTTTCCAGCCACTCTGCCCCCAGCCTGTAGCATGGCTGTTGCAGACTTTTACTTCTTTAAGGGGATTATAGTAAACACATCACCAGGCTCTTGCCAGACACATGCAGCAACCAGACACAGGCAACAGTGACAAGTTGCAACAAAGTAAATTCCAACTGAACAAAAGGTAAAAGAACAAACACAAACAACAAAAACAGTAACGAAATAAAAAAAAAAGAAAACAACTCCAAAATCAAACAACACATCGAGGGTAGTGAAACACTGGAACAGGTTGTACACACAGAATCTCCATTCTTGAAGATTTTAAAATTCATCTTCACATCTGATCTAACACTGAAGCTAGACCTGCTTGGAGTAGACCTCCAGAGGTTTCTTTTAACCTATTTTTACCATGATCCTAGAACTGATGAGTTCTGAATATTTTTTCAAGTCTTTATACCATTGCTATTGATTAGATCAGAGGCTATCAAACTCTCTGATCATGATGATTACATAAAGACATGTTTCACTTTATGTAAATGCTTGTATTTTATCAGCCTGAATTTCTCTAGTTTATTCCTTTACCTGATCTGACTGATTTAGCAATCCCACGCTTCTGTACAAGAGATTAGCATGGCATCTAGGCTATTATGCATATGGATTATTTACGGGATAAAGAACTAGTTTGGCTGATTACAGTGTTTAAAAATAAACTATTCCTTCATTTTCATGTAAAATTACTTCAAAGAAGTCCCTTTTATGCCTTTAACAACTTTTATAGGAATAAGACCCTATTTTATTTTCTTTGTTTAGGATCCTGATACCAATATGGTGACAATTGCATTCCACTGCATGTTTTAGCTCTCCAGGCATACTGCCCTGTTCCTCTGTGAGTTACAGGCAATCCTTGCTCTCTGAAGGCACCCTGCCCAGATGCCTGGACTTCTGTTCCAGGAGAAACTGCATTATTTCTTTTCCAGCATAATCACCAAAGTTTTTAAAATTTTCTCCATTTTTCTATTACAAATGGCCTGGTCCTTTTTTATATTGATTTTTCTTCTCTGTTTGTGTTCAGCTTCAGTCTTTAAGCTAACTCTTTTCTTCTTCTCACTGGTTTTTGCATTCCTTGCCAACACTCCCAATGGTTTATCACCCACCATGACTACTGTGCTATTCCACTTCCTCCCATGCAAATGACTTCTGTCCATAAAACAATAAACTGTAAGTAAAAACCCTGGAGCGTTAGGGCAGGATTAGAACTACTATGAGCTTTCTAATGTCATAGTTTTGCTTTGCCACCCTCTGCAGCAGCATAAGGAAGATGTAAGATTAAACTGACTTTCTACCTTACTAACTTTGACCTGCTTCAGGGCTTACTGTTATTATTTGTAAAGCTCAATGTGACAGCAAAACAAATCCTCAGAGAAGGTAGGTCTTCTCCAAGGACAGCAAGAGAAGTAGAGCTGAAGTTTAGTAACAGACCCTGACTCTTCAGTCTTACAAGCTTAGGCCAGTGTAATTCTAATTTACTTCTCAGCTATCCAAGCACAAAGATTTACTATGTCTAGAATGGAAAAGGGTAATTCCATTCACAGTAGCAGCTCTTGAGGCCTGACTTCACATTTTCAGCATATCTAATATATCAGACAGAACCATGGACTGATGTTTTTTACCTTGATTTCCCAGTGCTTATCTGCAGAGTAATTTTGCTGTGGAAAGAGCAACATAATCTTGCTGCAGATGGAAGATGCCTAATTATACATATATTTGTATGGTTTAAAGGCATGCAAAAAGTAAGGAAGTTTTAACAACATGGTCTCAAAACGTGAAACTTCTAAAAATGTCCTAGACATTGAAGCACTAAGAAAGCCTTTTCTGGTTCTGACAACATCCTCAGCTTCTAGTCTCCCTTTCTTATCTGATTAGATCCGGCTCTGTTGGGCAACGTGCCAAGATGCCAGCAATAGCTGCAGAGGTGTCAGTGCAGTGACACACACCACTTCTTGGGCAGTCTATCTACATGCTGAGAGATCTGAACTCTTCTCCAGCATTTTATTCATAGAGTTCTCTGGTTCCCCATCTATATGCCTCTGAACTAGTTCTCCCTCCCAGAGTTGTGAGAACACACATCATCCTAGGCACTAGGAACAGATGGAGAACCAGCATGATAAATCATTAGATTTACACTTGTCCAAAATGGTCTAAAAGAGCAGACATCTATTCCCTTTCTTTTCTCCTACTTGCATTGGAAAAACTATTCTGGTGAACAATTTTCTCTTTTGATTTTCCTTGCCTTGTAAGAGAGACTTGTTTCTCAATCCACACGTAGACCATCAGTGCAGCATATCCAAGAAAAGACTCCATCATTTTGCAATTATTCTGGAATTTCTGAATTAATTACGATACTAGATCTGAATATTGCCATGAGTGGTTATTAAAAGGCTGGTCCTTAGCAAGTTACTAAGGGATTCAAAAGTTATCTAACAAAGCAAGATGGGCTTTTCTTTTAAGACAACCTAGCACATGCAAATGAATACCTATAGGATTTTTTTTTCTTGTCATGAAACTAACAAGACAGAAGCTTGATTTTCTGCACACTTGAGACACACAGTTTGCTACACTAACTGAATGTGGACAGACTTTAAAATAAATAGGAATTACATCAACATTGCAAATTCAGCTTAAATACAGGGATGTTCATAAACAAAAATTCTAGTATTCTAGCAGACAGTACACTGATTAGTCAAATAATTCACTTATTTCTGCTACTATTAAGTATTAAAGAAAAAAAAAAACCCAGCATGGGCTAAAAAAAATTTGAACTCAAGGACTGCAAACCGTTGAGATTTGCACATTTTCTCTCACAGATGATTCTGTGGCAGCAGCAGTTAACTTTAATAGCTTTTGAATATTTCCTCTTTTATTACATCTTTTATTACAAAGAAGAGAACTAGTAAAATAATTAGGCAATTCATTCCTTTTCTGGCTACCCTACAGAAATACCACAGTTTCAGGAAATTCCCAACAGATTCATATTGTTCCTTACGAAAGAGAAAAGCAATTAGTAATGAAAATGTTAGTTTTAAGGAGTATCATTATGATCTTATTCTTCTAATTTCTGGTATGAATAGCTCATCTTTTGAATGAAGTAAAGGTTTTCATAATGAAATTATAGTCTAAAAATCACCTGTTTGAAAACAAATAGGTAAGGAACATGTATTTCAGGATAACATTGTAGTATGGGCAAGTATAGGTAGGGAAAGAGTATAGAACCAGTAAAACAAACAATCTCACTGGTAAAAATACCATTAATGGGTTGACATATGGGTTAATGCACTATGGAGTTGCCAGAGGTGTATTTTGAAAGATGGGTACAAAATGCAATAGTTCTGGGAGTCTTCAATTACACCAATACTTGATACCAAAAAAAAAAGGTAAGAGATCGACATGGCACATAAGCTGAATTTTGGATAGTATCATACACAGATGCTTGGGTTGCCCACAGGAAAAGATTAAATTCTTGACTTGGTCAAGACAGATAGTTTCACATCTTGCAGTTGAGAAGCCACTTTTAGTGATCATTCTGTCCTTAAATCCAAGATCGCCACAGAAAGCAAAATATCTGCCAGTTAGGAGCCACATTAAAAGAGAAAATATGTAAAAAAAATATCAATAAGTTTGTTTAAAGCCAAAAGTAAACTATTCATATACAGTAGGGAAACTAACTGTTGGAAGTGTATGATGAATGCCCAGAGTCAAGGCAGTGTATCAAGAAAAGTTTGACACAAAAAAGGAGGGAAAAGGAAGCTGCTACTAATAAAAAGCACATTTTCTGAAAGTTGAAATAATCTTCAAGTGAAGAAAATATAGAAGCATAAATGCTGACAGGTTAAACATAAGAAGACAAGACAGCACAATATGATTTTAAGGGACAAATAGCCCAAGGCATTGAAGCAACCAACAAATATTTCTCCAAATGCATCAGGAGCAAGAATCTGCCTGGAGAGTCTGTAAAACCACTGGGTGGATCAGGATATAAAAGGGTTTGTTGGAAAGAAACCAAATGAATCCCTCATGAAATTCTTTACTATTTCATGGGAAATTCTCACGCTAAGAAATCACTGGGGGAGTCTTATCAGAGGATCTGCCTGAAACTGAAGTGATTAGGTCGTGAAACAAACTGACAAAACAACCTGTAGCAAATTGAAGATCAGATGGTGTTTTTCTCGATAGTTCTGACAAACTAAGAAATACACAGCTTAAAACAGATGTAGTACCTGAAAACTGTAAGACATTGAATGCAATTCCAGTTTCAGGGAGATTGAGAAGACTACAGAGGAGCAAGCCAGATAGTCGTATCAGGCAAATTATCACAGCCTCTAACATAAACATGAACAAGTTGTCTAGAAGGTTTCCTCATGGATAAATTCTTTCTTAAATAGGAAGTCAAATTGAGAAATGAATGGTAAATTCTCCCAGCTGAAGGTGTCCGCCAGTGAAATTCTGGTTCCATGTTCCACACTGTTTGATACATATAAAAGGACTTGAAACAAAGAACGAGCAACAGGGTAACAAAGTCAGGCAGCAATGAAGTTATGCAGGACAGTAGGGCTGAAGGGCAACGCACTTGACCCTTCCATACTATCAGTGGTTTGCCATTTGCTTTGTTGTTGCTTCTTGACACAGAGTTTTGGGGCCTGACATTACCTAGAAGAGAGGCCGAGTGCCTCAGCCATTCCTGTGCCATTTTTTATGAACTTGCTGGTCCTAATCAGCAGCAGAGCTTATCTTTCTTGTACTTCTACTTGCTAACATGCAGAAACTCTTATGTTATTATCTCTTGCTACTTTGAGTTCCAGCTGAGCCTTTGCCTTCCTAATTGAATCTCTGCACACTGAAGCAGTACCTCTATATTCCGCTTTGGAAGTTTGTCCCCTTTTGCACTGCTCTACTGCTCCTTTTCTCATTTGGGCTCTCTTAGTAGCTTGGTGCCTTTCCAAGTGATTTCTTTTTATGTCTGCTCCTTTTCCTGCTTAGGGGGATAGGCTGCTCTTTTGTACTTCAAGAAGCAGCTGCACTGGGAAATCTCCCAACATTCCTGAGCTTCTTTGCCCTCCAAGACAGGTTCCCATTGGATCCTTCCTAGAAGTTCCCTGACTGAGTTGAAATCTGCTTTTCTCAAGTTCAGGTCTTTATTTGATCACTTGTGTTCCTCAAGCCCTTGACCTCTATGCTCTCACAGTCTCTGCAGCTGCTGTTGATGTTTTATCTTCCAACAGGTCTTTATTAGTAAACATTCAGTCCAGGAGTGCACTATTCCTAGTTGGCCCATCCATGACCACATGAAGAAGCTGTCCTCAACGCACCCAGGAAATGTCCCAGATTGTTATGCACCACTGCGCTGTTTTCCCAGTACCAGAATGGTTGAATTCCCTTTTGAGGACCAAAGCCTGAGGCCTCTTGGAAATGAAGGCTTGATGTACCTCTTCTTCCTCATCCAGGTCCATAGCAGACACCATAGGATTTCTCTCAGTAGCTCTGATTTTGACCTAGAAGCACTCGACTGACTTGAAAACAAATGAAAGATGATGATTCTTTACATAATAGGCATGCTTTTGATGGTTACTAAGTACACCATAACTTCACTGGGTCATGGAGACCTGAAAACAGGTGGCTTTTGAGTATTAGAAGACAGTATCACATACTATGGCCCTGTTCTTACTCTTTTCCCAGCATATAACTTGAGGTCATCAGTGAAGACAGTTCATCCAACCAACAATGGCTGTTCTTACCAGTGAAACACACATTTATTGCCACCAAACAGATACCAGAAAACATAGCGTGTCAGGTTTTTCTACAGAAAAATAAATTTTCATCCATAAAACATCCAGATTGGGAATCCAGGCTATTCTTTCAACACAACACTACATAGATTTTGCTATTGAGTTCTCAAACATTCAAACAGAAAGATTCCAGATTTGTACTACTCATTGTAGTAGTGCAGTAGTAGTTCAATGAATAGAACAGAATAATTAAATATGTGGACTGGATGTGTGGTTATGCCTCTGGGAGATCAAACACACAAGCAACACTTGCTGCACTCCAGAATTACCATGCCTTACTAAGACAATTGTGCTGTTTCCACAATTACAGCACAGATTTCAGTTCAAAGACTACTCAGTTGCCATCAAGAGATGTTGAGGAAACTGTCAGTAGACTAAAGCAGAGAGAAGCATCTCTACAGGGATGTTCCTTACAGAAGGAATATCAAAATTACTGCTATGATACAATTACAAAACAAGAGCCATAGGAATCATTGTTACTTTCATTGATTCAGCAGAAAGAAAAAAGAGGGAAGAGACAGTGAGTAGAAATAATGAATGAATCAATCTGCTGCATTACTTCAACCAGAATATTTCATTGACAGTATTGTGAAAGTAATCTGAAATTCAAGTCTTTATTACAGCAAAACACAGCCATCAAAACCACATCTATCCCTGTGGAACTGGGTTCCCGCTAGGAACCTTCTAGCAGTGTTGGTAACAGGTCCAAGACCTGTCTCATACAATGCATATTACTAAAGCCCCTGATCCCAAATGCAGAACAAGCAGGGAGGAGTAGCAGCTCCCTTTTCAGGAGAAGAAAAAGATTCATGATGTCACAGTATTGAAAAGGAAAGGCAAAGTAAGTGAAAACAAGCCATGCCTGCAGAATTTTAAACTCAGTGTTTCAAGTAAATTTAATGGCAGAGGGGGAATTCAAATTAATTTCCAGACATGGTTTCTGAGTTGTGGTTTAGAGCCATACTGTTCTTCCCCCTGCCCCCCATCTTAAAGCTGACATCTCTTCCCCCAGTGGGAACTTGGACTGGGTAAAATGAGGGATCTCTCCTTCCCACACCTGGCAGCAGCTGAACAACACACATATTTCCTCTTCTGTGACTCCAGGCACTGTTTCCATGGCAGCAACAGGAAAGTCATTCCAAACTGGTCAGGGAGGGAGGGAATGAGAATCACCCCTCTCACCTCCCTGGACAAGGCATTCTGAGAAACCAGGGACAAGAGTGAAGATGACTGCACAGCCTGGGAGGGACTGAGGGTCCTGGCAGCACCATGCAGCCTGAAAACCTCTCTTCATGTCTGGTGAGAGCTGCTGTGGTTCAAGCCCATGGGATGGCGTGGATGGAGTGCCCAGTTTTGCTGGTAAGTGGGAGCAGATCTGCGATGGCCAGAGAGCATTTGTCTCTCCTGTCCTCCAAGAGCCCACTGACTGTACAGCAGATGGATTTCTGGCCTTTCTATGGATGAGGGGAAGTAGAGATAAGTAACTGCCATGAACTGAAGCAGCACAAAGAGACTTTGTTTTTACTTCACAGATCAAAATACCAAACCCATGGTACCAAAGTTTTAGCTGGATTTTTCAGCATGTCAGTACTGTGCATGTGTTGGGATTATTTGTCAAAGCCATATGATTTGCACAGCCAAATGTCTCAAAGATGGAAATGAGATGTGATGTGACACTTCTGAATGATCCTTGCTAGCCTGAAATAATGAGAATCTGGAATTGCAATCTCTGCTTGCACAACATAACTAAGATGCAAGATTACTCTGTCTGTTTCCAACCCCCAACATGCTCACAAACCAGGATGTAATGCATCAGCACTAGACATATGCCCTAACCATGCATGGCAGGCAGCTTTACAGGATCACAGAAGGGTGGAGATGGGCAGGGGCCTCTGGAGGTCACCCTGTTCAACTCACAGAGGGCGACCCTGAGCAAGTTGTCCAGGACCATGCCAGGTAGCTTTTGAATATCTCTAAGGGAGAAGACCCTACAACCTCTCTGGGCAACCTGTTCCAGTGTTCAGGCACTCTCCCAGTAACAGTGTGCCCTCCCGGTGTTCATACAGCACCTTCCATATTCCAGTTTGAGTCCATTGCCTCTGGTCCTGTCCTTGGGCACCACTGAAGAGAATCTGACTCCCTCTTCTTTGCATCCTCTGTTCAGGTGTTTGTACATATTGATGACTTCTCCCCCCAAGCCTTCCTTATCCCAGGCTGAACAGTCTCAGCTCTCAGCCTTTCCTCAAAGGACAGATGTTCCAGTCCCTTCATCATCTTGGTGGCTCTTCAGCGGACGTCCTCCAATATGTCCATATCTGTCTGGAACTAAGAAGCCCAGAACTGGAGCCAGTGCTTGAGGTGTGGCCCTACCAGTGCTGAGCAGGGGAGAAAGATCACCTACCTTGACCTGCTGGCAACACTCTTCCTCCTCCTCCTAAGGCAGCCAAGGACACTGGCTGTCTTCTTTGCCACAAGGGCACATTTCTGGCTCCTCTTCAACTTGGTGTCCACTAGGATGCCTCAGGGCCTTTTTGGCAAAGCTGCTTGTCAGCTGGGTTGACCCCAGCATATACTGGTGCATGAACTTACTGGGCATAGCCCTATCTGAAACTAACCTTATCAAGGTTACTGAGGCAAACACGTCATCCCAGAAGCAGAAAAATTTGACCAGACAGTTGTCAGGAACACTGTACTAGGCAACTTTTTTGGTGCCATCAAAATGACTCTCCCTCTAAGAACACTTCTGCAGTAAAAGGGAGATTTTCTAGAATTTTTCTCCATCTGACCAGTGTGAGAGGTGTAACATCTTCCTAGTGTGCCTGAGGGCTAGGAATGGATAGGATGTCCAATTATACCAATAGGAGAGAATATTGTTTTATTTTCTGAATTGATCGTAGATGGCCCAGCTTGTTTTACCTGACAAAGTTCATTCCTCTCAGTTCACAGATGCTCCAATTTAAATAGCCTGTGCCATACAAAACACTAACTTTCCCTACTCTGAGAGCTTCACTGGATATACTCCTGAGAAGCCTCTTTGCTGAGTAAGTCTGGCTCCTTGGATTCAGACCCTTTCGAGGAGAGTCTCATCAGACTGGAATACACAAGTACCAGAAACATTTGCAATGCTAAACTGCAAGAATACAAGAAAAGCTACTTAACTTTCTGGACTTGTTCTGTTGTCTATTCCTTGTGTATTTTACATTATCCAATCATGTGACAAGTAAAATGTGGTATCAAACTGATTTAGCAAGAGCTGAAAATTTATAGAGCAAGATTCTCACTGGCTTAAAAAAGGAAGAGTACTTATTTAGTGTACCGAAGTCAGGATTTTTAAGCCAAATTTCACCACTACTGAAGCTTTCTTATTATTGTGTTACTTTCCCATTCCTAAAGCTTGATTTCTATTTAGTACAGACTGGTTTTTCTTATTACATGGCTGGCAAAGTGTGTATCCTTTCCAAAAGCAAAGTCACTGAAATTAGAATGAAAGAAATAATTTAATGGGATGCACTCTACTTCATTTCCTCAAACAAGAGACTGCATTGACCAGGAAAGACATTTCTCTGGCTCATATCCAATGCAGAGAAAAGCCAGAAAGAGAGAAACAGAGAGAGAGAAATACAGCATACCCTCCCTTGAATACATTCATGAAAAGTGGGCAGAAACCTTGCAACAATATTTGGGATGTCTTTGACAGCATCATCGGAATATAAAGTGTCTCTAACCACTTTTCATGTCTTTTTTTTTGAAGAGCAAACTCCTCCAACAGTGTAATACCACTTAAAGAGGAGGAATTTGAAAATTAAACCCTTATAAATCAGTTTCCTTCTCTTTAAGCGCTTCACAAACACTGCAAACAGTTTCTACCTTTTTTTCTTCCAGCTCACTTTTCATACAGGAGAAGGGCAGGGAGCCCTTTCAGACTCAGTACTCACATAAGGTACAGCCTCTATGGACAATCCTAACTGCTTTATGAAGTTTGGCAACTTGCTGATTGCTAGGACTGGACAGAGGGGAACATAACCTCCTGGAGGTAACCCAAAGTGGATAGGTTTGGGGTTTTTTAGGATTTTACTTTCCTTTCCTGAATTTACAGAACTTATCTCTCAATCCAGTGACACAGGTTTTGTACCTGCTAGCAAATTTTCTTCACACCACTGCTTTGGGCACGTTTGGTGCCATGCTGGACTATCACTTTCCTACGAAGACAGGATGACAGGTGCCTCCACAGCAACTGAGTACACATGGCTCTGGATACAGTACTTCATGTAAATAACTTGCAACTAAGTGATCCCTAAAAAAATACAGTTACAATCCCACTAAAATGGAGACTACAAAATTATTTACAGCGAAACAAGCTTAAGCTTGAGAAGCAGTCATGTGAGAAATAACACTGAAAATAATGGTTAGCATAAAAACTACGTGACCTTAATTACAATTTCAAATATTTCTAAATGAGAAAGCTTTGGATAACTCAGACAACTGTAACCACTAAAAAATGCTAACTTTTTAATGACAATGACTGTATGCAAATGATCTAATTACAAACACCAACACACAATGCCGTGTTGAAAAACAGGGAGAAACATTTTGAGCAGCTTAGGAAGAAGAAAAAATTACACTTTGAAAGTATTACTATGCACATGGAATAATGAGGCCTCATAATAAATGCTGCATCTTATTTACTAAAATTTTGCTGTTTGATTCAGATGTTAATTTCATGCTGCATTAAATGAATAAGAGATAAAGCCCCTTTTCTTTAAATGCTCACATCAGCTTCAAAATTATAGTTTGATACATTTTTGAATTAATCTTACAAAGCACTGAATTTAAATTTGCAAGCTGTGTTGATCTAGAATTTTAAGGAGTTCTAGTAGTGGGAATGAAAAGAGACAGGAGCAGATAATAGACACAGGATGCTCTACTCATGCCAACAGGATCTCCTGATTACAGAATAGCTGGATACACCACCACTTTTAATTATACATAAATGGATCTGAAGAACAATGACTCATAAGTTAATCATCTGTCTAAATATTTTTAGTAATTATTGATATATTTTAGTATTCCACAGATCAAGTTTAGTCAACATTTTATTTCAGTAATTTCAGGATTAACTATACTTCTGTCACACACAGCAGAAAACAAAAATCAAAAGTTATTCAGTCAGATAAACCTAGAGGCTTCTTTTTTTTTTAAGGGTGATACTTCAAAAGTGTGCAATTTATCTTCTTCTGTCTGTGAAGGTCTGAAGTATCCAGTCTCACTGCAAGAATACCCTGCTGTATGTCAAAACAATAGAGCAATTCATCCCCCTGTAGCCAAACCTAGCACTTCAATATGTTTGGAAAGAAAGAGTAGGGGGGAAAAAAAAAGGTTGAAAAAAAGGTAAAAAATCCTGCAGCTAAGGCTGCAAAATATGGCTGCTGCAACAGGTGAACTGTTCTGCAAGATTAGCAGCCTGCCATAAAATCCTTCTTTGTAAGAGAGCAAACCACAACATGACAGTAGATAAACTCCATTACAGTGAATTTAAGTACATGTAACCATGTAGACAGAATAAGCCAAACATCTGCCCATGTTTTTTTCTATACTTTGTTGATGTTGCTATCATCTGGACACATTATCCACATGTCCCCTGAAACCATGTACTGCAATTTCCATCAAATGGTATTACACCTGCTGAAGAGGGCAGAACTGATCGACTACAGCTTCTCCTGCTGTTGAGCTCAGCCAACAAGCTGTTTCTGAATCCTGCTCATGTTTTGGTAAACTGAGCCAAATTGATTTTGTTTTTAAACTGATTTTTTTAAAAATTAGTTTTCAAACTAACTAAAAAAACCCCTGTTTTTCAAAGTTATATTGTGCCTTACTGATGCATGCTTCAAGATTTCAACTAAAATCAGTATGAGGCAAATGACAAAAATCATAATGAACATTAATTCCTTTATATATTAAAAAAAAATTATGTCATGATACAAAGATACCCTGAAACAATAAGGACAGTGCTGCCAAACAATCCCAGAAACATTTTCAATCCCTTCACAATGCTTGTATTTCAATTTTTTCCAAATTCCTTTTCAAATATACTGATTTTTAGATGGAAGAGTGTGTTAGGTTCTTTTAATAAACATACTCTGCCATTCAGAAAAATCAATCATAACAAGCCAAGTTCCCAAGCCTCAAACCTGCATCTGATTTCTCCCTTCCAATAACAAAATGGCTAATTATTCTTTTAAAGCATTCCACAAATATTAAAAAAATAGACATTTAAAGGAAGAAAAGAGAGGAATCTACACAAGTAGATTGTGTAAGAGCTTGGAGAATGTACCTATGTCCAAATAGGAATCTCACTGATTTTATGGACAGCTGTTTTATAAGAGTCAGTACTAATTAAAACATAGGTTCTGTCTCTTTCCTGTCTTAAAAATGTTAAAAGATAACATTAGGAGGCTGTGGCACAGTAAGAAGTTTAATCATAAGGACTTTTAGAGTTTGTCTAAACAGATATCCAGAGTCTATCTGGAGGTCACAGCCAACCAGGCAGTTTCTTTATCTACTCATCCTGCAGCTGTGTCCCAGCCACTCCTACTGTACAACTTACTAACCCAAGGAAGTTATTTCCAGAAACAAGTGTCTGGACGCTGCCTTTACATTTATCCAAGCTTATTTCCATTTTAAGGCATTATAACACAGATGCCAAAGAACTAAAAGTAAGAATAGGAAAACAGTTGAGATTACTGCTGCCAGACTTTCCAAGTTGAAGCCATGCAGTAGCCCCTGAACACACTACAAAAGGAAGCAGCATAAAGATATACTGACAGTCAAATAATGTCATAGATTTTAAGTATGCAAAACTGTGACTGATAGCAGGGCACTAACTAATAGTAGGATTCAATAATATCTGAAATTTTAAAATAAACTAGCAAATAAATCCCATTTTGTTTGGAAAAAGCAAATCAGGAATATGCAAAACCCACTTTAATCTTCATGCATATATAGACAAAATGAAGCCTTATTCAGATGGCTGCATTCCTGTTTTAGAACAAATGAGTCCACTTATAGATAATACTGCATTTACCACAGCCATACATGCAATTTCTAACCATTTCAGTAACTCAAAAAGAACTCAGAATTTCATTATCTTTTCAGACACACAATTCCTAATGAAAAACATTAAAAATGGTTCAATACATAAAATCGGACAAGAAAGTTACGCCCCTAACTCAGAGAACTCTTCGAGAATGCAGTAAGACCCATACATAACACATCAGTACAGAATAGCAGGAGGGAACACAGAGCAAAAGTTTGGGAGAAGAAAGAAGGCTGTGCAGCACTGCTGGAATCACTGTTGTACTTGTTTTCTCCCAATGTACCAATTCCTCCTGGGGAAAAAAGCAAAGAAAAAGTAACGACAAAGAAAGACCGCGTTTCTGAAAGTTGTGTAAGCCACGGGAGACACCTCTCAGAGCCAGGAGACCCAATGGAAGTAAGGACATCCTGCAGCCTGCCAGAACAGACACCCTCCCAGCTGCCCGAGACTTCCTCAACCATCTGAGATCAACCATGAAAACACTTTCAAGCACATGAACACTTAAACAACCCCAATCTGATTTTAACATCACCTGGCTCCCAGAAACACTGGCTGCTTAGCACACTAACCAAACTTGTCAAGTTGCTTCTGGATTTTACTCTCTAGAAAAGCACAGAAGTGCAAACTCAAGTCAGGGATGTCAAGATTTTTCAGCTCAGATGCTGCCAACTTACTAGCCTGGAATGTGATCATCCAGGTAGTAACAGAAACAGCCTCGAGTTGCACTGTAAGGGGCTGTCCTCCACTTGTGAGCACTTGCAAGCGACAGGCGGCTGCTTTGTAACTTGTCTACAAATCATAGCAAAGGCTTACACTCCAAAGTATGTCGAATTTTGCTACTATTTAAAACAGTAAGCATCTTATCCTGTAAAACACCTCCACTTCTGTCTTCATGTTAGCAGTGCAGGAACATGGATGACAAAGGAGCCACAGCCAAATTTATTCCCTCTATTTTTCCTCAAACATCACCAAGCACGTTCACAAGGCTGAGATGCCTTGTGTCTTTCCAGATGGCAAGGCTATAAATATAGTTTCTCATACTTGAAGTAGACTCCCGCTGTTTCCAGAATATTAGTTCAGGTAACATTTTCTGCAAAGAGATAAATTCACATGTGTAATGCATGTGCTCTGAAGCAATGCTATTGTGTCTGTGTGCAAGTCATCACCAACACATGAATAAACTGACAACATTTGAAAAAAAAAATCCTGTCATGATAGGCTAAAAAAGAGAGCATAAAGATACAAGTGTGAAGAAGCTGTTATCACAGGAGCTTATCCATTAAAGGAAATCCTGTAACTTTTAAGGAATGTTTTCAGGTAATCCACCACATAGTGTACTGCCATAGTCCACAGGAAAAAGATGTCCAAATGAAAAACATCATCAGCACCTTTTAAGACTTCATTTGTTGTTTCCCCCTTCTTACCTGCCTCCCTGAAGCTGTGACTTAGTGTTGTTAGCTCTTCAGCATAGAACTCCAGCTACCAAGCAAATGAAGTTCTGGTCTACTCCATCAACTGAATCAAGGAGCATGTGTCTGATTTACAGCAAGTTCTCACTGTACAAAATTTACAGTATGAGCCATGCAGCTCCTACAATATTAGAAATAACTTATTTATGATGTGCTGCACAGGTTCATTATGAAAACGTAATACTAATTTAAAAATATACTTTAAACTACTATTAAACGCAGTGAAAATAACAGATTGTCAAAGTAAAAGGTACTGTGAAAATAACAGTTTGATAGGAATAATGTTGTGTGAAACACCACTCTTCAAAGACAGGCAACTTGTGCAAAGAGCACTGAGAGAGTACATAGATGCATATTCCAGATAATGTTCCCATTTAAATACAGAGCTAATTTGGACATGGCTAATTTTGATATCATTGTTTACGTAATTCAGTACTGGATGTGTATGTACATGGGCTTTAAAACAATCGCAGAAGCTTGTTTAAGAGGGGCAACGGCACTTGAAAAACCCCACTTATAGGTGTACTAAAAAAATAAATAACTTTTTTTTTTGGTGGTAAATATTTATTAGAAATAAAGTACACAGGGTACCCAGAGCAATTACAACATTACAGTTGACAAGCGAACAAGGTACTTATTTCATCTCTGAAACAAAATTAAAGCAGTGGTCATAAAAACAAACAGACAAAAAAAATCCACCAAACAACAACAAACCCAAAAAACCAAACCAAACCCATGGATTGCCAGCACATCAGGAGAGTAGTAATGGGAGAATGGAGGTATAACCTGACTGCCTCAAAAGTGGATCCAAGACATATCTAAAGCCTAACTCCTACGACAAAAATGACTGAGAAATCTATACACACTCTTATACTAGTGCTGAAGGAAACTTTACACCTCTGTAAATGCAAATACATTTCATATTTTGGTCTGAATACACAGTCTTTGTTATTTGTGATGAAAATTACAAATCATTGCTGGACAAGAGCTTACAGGTTTACAGTGACCTGAGGCAGAACAAAACTCATGAAGAAGGACATATGATTAACACTGGGGTTACTCAATACTCATATGTAGCATTAATCTCACATGGGAACAATTATATTAAAATAAAATTGCTCTAAATTCTTTTCTGTATATTTGTTCAATTAACAGATTAGGGAACGCAAGCTATTCATCAGATCCTAGCACCAGCAAATCATTCACTGGAAATGACTTTTTAGGCATCTGTGCTTGGTTAAAACTAAACCTAAAACACATCAGTGTTTGAAACTTTATGTATGTCAAGCACACACCCTTCCAGTGCAATGTCTAACCTTATGGCTCTTTAAAAGGGAACAAATATGGTGAGGATGCTTTAAAATTATTTAGGAAAGCCCAAGGGCTTTTGCAGTTTATATATGACTTTCTTTCCTCTTTTAATTACATCCTTCCGAGCTCGTGCTTTCAAATACAATTTACGCAGATTAAGCCGGTGACATTTCACCTCCTCCACAGGATATGCCAAGATGTGGTGTAGTTTACTATGGCTGCAGTTACTTAAAGCAGTCGTGTAACAGTTTCAGCAAGAGCACAACAAAACACAGGGATTCTACCAGCTCAGGCAAGTCTTCCACAACTTCAACGGTATCATAAGGCAACCCAACACAGACTTACCTCCTAATAAGTAAGCCAAGTTCCACTAATTTCAGCAGATCTTGATACCTCATTTTAAACCATCTGAGAACTTCTGGTTTTGACTGAGTATCATCAATTTCATTAGAAAAAAAATACTAGAGACAAATCACTAAAAATATTTCCTCTAACTCATCAGCCACGAACCTCCCTCCCTGATGGCTTGGAATTTCACATGAGAACTGAGGAGCATCTCTCTCCCCAGCTAATGGCAGGGACTGAGCTGACAGGAGCTTTTTTGCAGGACTTTACGCATGTGACTGAGTATCAATTAGGTGGGAATTATTTAAAAAGAGTCATAGCCCAGCAGCATAGGGCTGTGAACACATAATGGCTTTGAATGCCACAGAAAGACAGACAATGAAAAACAACAGAGCCACTGCGCAGACTGAAGTGGAGAAAAGGAGCACAGACCAAGGACAAAGATGAAAACCCGCTCCTCACAGAAAGTTGTCACGGAGCCATTTGCACGCTTGACTCTCAATTTGAAATTTGACTGTTCAATTTTTATCACATAAAAAGCTAATTGAGACAGTCAACTGTAGAACCAAAAGAAATCTAACCTGAAATCAGGGCAGGGCAGACATGTAGCACTGTAACCTTAAAAAAAAATAAATTTAAAAAAAATTGCAAAACAGTTTATTGGGGTTTGGAGGGGTTTGTTTGTTTGTTTAAAAAATCTCTGCTATCCTTCTATTTTAATTCTTTGTCTTTTTTTATTGAAAATTAACCACATCTTGCATTAGAAGAATATTTTAGGTTTTCTAAGTTAGTTTCCAGCAACAGGCTGACTTTTTCATTGCTTAAAGGCCATCTTGTGACAACTAACAGTTTCAACACCCTTAAAAGATAAAAGCATGATTAGAAGGTTCATGCGAGACTGGGCTCAGCAATAAAATACTGATCCTTCTGAAGATGGCCATTAAACTAACAGCAAAAAAACTACCAGTGTGTAATACTACCTCTTCACTTTTATATTGTTTTCTACATTTCAGTCAACAACACCCCTCTGATATTATTCACGATGCAGTCATTTTAATTCTCTACGCAAGAGACTTGCATCAGGTTTTGGCATGTCCCTTTTGCACATTCATGGACTCTGTCAGCTAAGGAAAGTTGAAAGAGTTGGAAATACAGAAAAGCAAACACGAACTTATCAGACTTCAGATTAACTGCAGATTCCACCTGTGCAGTGGGTTCACGAAATAGAAATGAGCAACTGCACAACCAAGGCTGTAGAAGAGATTCTGCTACTTATATGTAGCCTGGTGGGCCATGCAGTAGGCTGGACAAGCAGCCTGCCTTTTTCCCACCACGGCAACCAACATCTTCTTCGAGCCATTGTGCATGCAAACATCACAAGGAACGGGTACATATTCCAGATGAAATAGCCCTGAGCATCTGCCAGAACAAGAACCTGTATGTACTAGAAAGCAAAGGCATCTTCTGCCCTCAGTTTCCAAATTGACTGCTTGGTACCACTCCACATGTACATATCTTTACACAACACTTGCACAAAGCTAAGAGAATGGCAATAATCGGTATTAATTTATTTATTACACAATCAAAATATCTCAAACACATGGTGCGCATCTGTTCAGTCATAATACTATTTAGAAGAACTCAAGTTTTCTTTAAAAAAAAAAAAAAAAATCATTATTCATTACTACCAGGAAAACTGATGCCAGCACTAGAAAAAAAAGCAAAAACATCTGAGTGTCTGGTGATCACCAAACAATTTAATGTAATTGCTCAACAGTTCAAAAAGATAATATTTCTCTGGCTATAGTTTTAGAAGAAAATGTCAATAAATGCTTATTGCAGTCTCAATAGACTTTTACAGACTCCCTTAGCACAACAGAGAGAGGTGTCCCAACTCTGAGCTTCTCTGGCAGCTGCTAAAGCTGTGAAAGTTATTTGGCTTCAACATGTTTCATTCCACTGAGAATAAAACTTTTAGAACTGGTCTTAACCCAGGTTCTGATTTGCTCCACTGTGCTGTGATCTAACGAAGGATACCTGGCTGTGCGCACTGTCATTAGAAAATGTTAGACACAGGGTGCACTAAGTAGAGCCTTGCTTCAACTACTGACATGCAATTGTGTTTCCACTTACTTTTTTCTTCCTAAAACTGCACATTTTTGTAGCATTCAACACTGACAGAGATGTTTTTCATGTTTTTCACAGCTGGGAGGACAAAGTTCCTCCAGTTCCTCCTTTAATTTTCAGGTTAGCTTTTTCAAAAGCCAATTACTGGCATGAGCATTCTGAGAATGCCATTATAAAGGCCTTGATCTCTGGCAGAAAGTATTCATAATAGCATGAACCCCATGCTAAGGGTCTTCTGAAAGGATCTCTCTGGATCTTAAAATTAAAGAGTTCAATTTGTCATTAAAATATCTACAACATCGGGAAAAGGGGGAAGAGGGGGGAAAGGGGGGAAAGGGGGGAAGGTCCCCCACAAACAATAACCTCTTTCATGTACAGATTTAAATGTAGGGATAGTAGCTTCCATCAAAGGCATTACATACTCTGCCATCTGAATGACCCGCCCAGTGTCAGTATTTTAAATCTAGTGCATCCTGACAGATCAAGGCTTTCCATTTGCTGTTACCTCTGCCTCTCATTGTAAGTTAAAGCAAGTACCTAGTTATTTAAAATACAGATATATGTACAGTTTGCATACTTGCATACACACAAATGCAAGCACATCAGTAGCATGGACCCAGACATGGAAGACCTTAAAACGTGCGGAGAGAGTGTATCATGGTACAAAGAAGTGTGTGAAGAACTTCTACATTAGTAGGTTATTAGGATGAATTTTTACCAGTGACAGAAAGCTGGTTTATCACATCTCTCAGCCACTTCAGATTCAGCAAATAAAACACTAAACATGCGTTTTTTTCAGAAAAAGAAGAAAAATTAAATTATACCTTCTGCTTACAGTTATCTTAAAGAAGAAATGCCTAAGCTACCGAAGATTAATAGTTAGTATAGAAACAACTCTTATCTGTATAATAAAATCGCCAAAGTAATTCCAACTTTGCCTTGGACTTCCAAAATGCAAGATGTACACATGGTTGAATTAGCTCAGTTACTCAGAGATCAGTGGAGTAATACCAAAGATAGATTTGGCCCATTATCTACCTGCACAGCACAAATGAATAATGCAAATGTGTATGCAAAGGACCATGAAGTATCTCAGCTTAGCAGTGCATTTAAAATGTATCACTAACTTTCAGCTTCTTGAAATATTTATCAACCGCAGGAGGTTCCACTGAGAGCACACTCTATTAGGAACTTCACTGAATTTTTATTTCTACACCTGACTCAGAGGACTTTAGAAAAGGAGGCTGGAATTAACTGCTGTAACAACTTCAGGTACTGCTCTGACACCACAGGCTTCACGAGCACTTCATGAGTGTTTCTAAGTCACTTTAATGTTCTTCCTACAGTTGAGACCAGCTGGGGCCTTTATGCAGCACATCTTAGGAGGGAGAGGAAGAAGATAGCCAGTTTCTGCACATGACTTCAGAAGCCACTAAAATTACATTGTCTGCAATTAGAAATCTACTGAAAGAATCCACAGTAATGAGCATGCTTTAAGACACCACAATCAACTGAAAAATACCACGTAACAAGCAGTCTTACTAAAATCAGTCTAGTTGATACAAACTAGTTAAAATGACTAGTTGGATCAAGTAGGAACAAGCTTGGATCAACTGCACACAGCACTTAAACTACTAAGCACTAGTCAAATATTAAATTGGTTTTACTAAACTCTTTTTGGAAAAAAATTTGATCTTGAAGTAATTACAGTAGTTCTATTGGTCTACTAAAGATGGGTACATCTGAAGAAAGATTTTTTTTAAAGATGAATAGATTACCAGAAGAAGAAAAAAGGGAAAAAAACCCCTGAAACCCACACCACAAAGCCCCCCAGCACTTAGCTTAACATTGAGTAGTTACAACATTTTGATCTAGACAATCTCTTGTTTCCTATTTTAACTGATAAAAACGAACTATATCAGAAAAAAAGTTCCCTCAAAGTCATGAGTTTTATTCATTATGGACTTTGGGAGGATACGTGTTTCTCCTTTGATCTCACAAATGCAGTCACCTAGTAAACAGTAGTACTCCACAAAAACGCATTCCTGCAGTGTTTTGAGTCAGGAATAATACAGAAAAACA
The DNA here is from genome assembly GCF_017639235.1 of Corvus kubaryi. Lineage (NCBI taxonomy): Eukaryota > Metazoa > Chordata > Aves > Passeriformes > Corvidae > Corvus > Corvus kubaryi. The sequence goes on along the minus strand of NW_024581815.1, from coordinate 1,208 downwards.
ATATGCTCTAAAAGCTTTGTTGCTGTTGTTGGTAGAGAGTACTAGACATAGGGAAGGGTGGTTTGTTTTTATATTTTATGTATTTCACTTAATTCAGCTAAAAGATCAAACCACTGAACTGTTACTTCAACAAGTACACAGACCTGTGTCAAAGAAGGATGTCGGGACTTTTTCCACACAACTTACTCTCACGTGAAATTCATTTATTTAATCCCTTGAATAGTCAGCTACATTTCCCTGGGACTTGGGCAGCACCAGATGAAACCAGCAGGTCATAACCATGCATTATTTTTACTATCTGTAATGAATTTCAAATTAGCTGACACATTAAAAAAAAAAAAAATCTTCCTGAAAAGCTCAGCAAAGTCTGAAAGGCTCAATATAATTACAAAAAATGCAAATCCCGTTCTCACCTACTTAAAACTGTGATCGGAAAAGAGATATCACTACAGCTGATGTGGTACTTTACTGAGAACATTTTCTAGGGTGAAAGCACAAAGCAACAGGTCTGCAAACTCAAAAGCACGCATCTACAGAAATACATTTTTGCACAAGGAAGAGCGGCTGGTTGAATTATTTTAACTCAGTGAAATTACTGATTTTCTTAAAGCTTTGCTTTAGACGGGTTGCATCAACAAATAACCGCGGTCAAATCAAGTGTTGCTGAATAAGAACACGAGGCATTTGGGGGAAATAAGGTACTGAAGAGTAACATTTACTTTCTTGCCTTTAATGTGAACTCTTAAAATCTGGCCAATTATACTACCTTTTTACTCTTGGGTAAGAGACTTACAGCATTTTGAAGTCGAAAAACATCCGTAAGACATTCGAAGGTGACGTTTTAAAACAAGTCATAAACCTTTCTACGAAAGCTCCCATTCCATCTCACACAAGCGATCCATCTTTAAGGCTTTACCTTTTGTCGCCCACTTGTAAATTAATCTCCTGAATCACTTCAGCTGCGCCCTGGGAAGCCTCCTCACCGCCGAGCCGACTTTCCCTCCTCTCCGGAGCGGCAGCTCAAGCAGCTCTACTCTTTTTCTTTCTAATTCCCTCTCTCTTTCCTTTTAACACTTCCAGAAAGAAACTTGGAAACACCCGCGGCCGGCCATTCCCCGTGCGCGGGCGGAACGCGGCGGCAGCGGCGGCCGACAACAACAGCAGCCCGCGCCGCCGCGCGCTGAGGCGGGGCGGGGGCGGGGCGGGGG